>NC_052515.1:8750196-8767696 GCF_014356525.2 Nilaparvata lugens
ATATTATAGATTAGCAATGTTCATTTTCTGCCTTGCCACTGCCTTGCCACTAGAGGATAGCTGATGCCAGTAAATCTGGTGCGATATTAACTGTTCTTTCTTGTTTAAAATGATCAATTTTTTTATTCGTCAAGAAAATGTATTTCTCAATTTTTGAATAATAAATCTTAGTAGTTGAGATTGATTTTTTTTGTCAATATTGAATATATTTCTAAATTTTTTGAAAACAAACTGGCAACGTTGCGGAGTTGGAAAGTTAGCGCAATCTTCTATGTCGAAATATGGACAAAGATAGCAACACAAATGTTAACCAAATGCTGCTATTATAATGTGGATCATACTATACTTGAAATGTTGTATGCTAATACTCTGACTTAAAGTATACTAGACATACTAGACTGGTTACAATATTATAGTGAGGTTCACGTTATTATGACAGTGTTTGATTAGCAAAGAATGCTATTGCTATCCTTGTCTATCATTCAACAGAGCGGATAGCGCTATCTCTTTCTCGTCTTGCTCTGTTGGCAGATCGTCTTTTAACAATGTATAAATATAATAATTGAAAAAAAATTAATCTCAATTATTAAAATTCTTATGAAATCATTGAAAAATATAATTTCTTGCTCAGTAGAATGTGAATGATTAATTTGAACGAGAATAAACAGTTTTTACAACATCAATAAACCGGTATCAGCTACCATCTATAAGAGGCATTGACAAGACAGAGAATCGGCAACGTTGTTTTTCACAACATCAATAAACCGGTATCAGCTACCATCTATATGAGGCATTGACAAGACAGAGAATCGGCAACGTTGTTTTCCTATCCTTAAATATCTTTTAGAGCAAATGACCGAAACCGTCCAGCCCTAGAACGATCACATGACAACCATCCCCCACCCATCCCACAAATACAAACCTATAAACCTGTCAATAAATTGTATATATATAATTATATTATATAAACTCATGTTATTTTAATCATCCACTGCATACTGCTGTATATTACTGAAAGTTGATTACCCTGATCTACTTTCAGCCTACTCCATTTTAATAATTAATGATTTGATCTTACTTCCATAATCATTTTACTTTATCAATTTTCTGTGTTTTTCTCTTAAATCTTCATACTAATTGAAACTTTTACAATATTTTCATTTTTAAATAAATCAGTTGAATTAATGAAATTAACGTTTTGGTAGAGAGTTAGTGGGAAGGATACTTCGAATATTTTTTCCAAAGAATGGACATTGATATGTCCAAAGCTCCGCCAATTTATGTAGATGCATTACAATTTTATCTATTTTATATATAGTTATTACAAATTGTTTTTTTTTTTTCATATTTATATAGCTTAATAATTATTTTCTTAATTTATATTTTGTAAATTCATCCATAATTTAGCTGAATTGTAAGCTATTGTATATAAGTGTATATATTTCAGTATATATTGCAATCTACATAAATAAAGTACTCAATCAATCAATCAATCCTTCTCCACTGAAATTATAACGTGGACCTCACTATAGACTAGTTACAATACAATACTAGACATCATTCTATTGTAACCGATAATCCTTATTTCCCATAATCCAAAATCTTGCATTTCAATAAACTCCTTTCATATCATGAAAAACATGAAATTTCAGAGTCTCTATTCAATGAGAACATAATTCATCACATCGCTAACTCCCCTTATATTTCCCTTCCCTTTAATGGTATCTTAAGTCACAAGGACGGGAAGGGACCTTTTGCAGGCGAGAATAATGTTTCTAGTCGAGGCGTTAGCCAAGACTAGAATTTCATTCGAGCACTGCCAAAGACATTCACGTCCAAGTAACTTACACTATTTTTTGTCATAATAATCCAGAAAAGAATAATATTGAGAAACAGAAAACATGACCTGCTTGTGCTGACATTACTACATGCATTCTGTAAACATAACCTAGTTTACAAGTTTCGAATCAGGAATATCTTGACTGTAGTTGACAAAATTTCAACCTGGAGCGCTAAAAGGCGGTTTACGTACCAGTTTTGCTGTTCCAAATTCGGGACTATAGGCAAAGGATCACGTTATAATGACAGTATTTGCTCAACTTTGAAATTGCTATCCTTGTCTATCATTCGACAAAGCCGGTGGTACTATCCTTTTCTAGGTCCACAACGATGACAATTATGTTTTTGACAATGTAGAAATATAATTAATTAATGCAGAGAATCGGCATCGCTATTCTACTATCTTTATCCACTGTCATTATAACGTGGACCGCACTATAGGAAACATACTCGACTGTAAAGAAAACATATGATTTTATTACAGTACAGTATGCTGTAATGAGAATCATATGTTTATTTGTTCTACAATCAGCTGTTTACCGGCTTGATTTCATGGATGTAAAACAGCTGGAATTGAATGACTATGACAAAAATACTGTTTTGCTCTCCATTCATCCATCCAATGCTGGAACTTTAGAGTGAACTCACTACTTTACTTCCATCTGACAGCCTCAAGACGGTTTCTGATAATCCAAAGTACTTTTGATCCATTTTCATAAAACTCGGTTCCCGCATTTCAAACTTGCATTCTGTCACCGGATATCCAAGATGGAATTTCACAAAAATTGAGCCGAAATCGAAACTTTCCTTTCATTTTTCGAAACCGCCGCCGCGATATCCTCTCCTTTTGAAAAGTTGAGTAATGTCAAACGACGGCAATTTTGTCGTTTGAAATTCGAACCGTACGTCGTTCTTTTTCTCTTTTTTCTTCTTCTCTTTTTCCCTTCATTTTTATTTTCCTTCGCTTTCCCTCTTTCTATTCTCGTAGAACCGATCGTACTTGCTGTTTTTCTCTTCTTCTTACTTTTTTCTTCTTTCTACTCTTTCTCTTTTCATTTTTCTACTCGGCTTTTTTTCACGTCTATAATTCAGTCCTACTCACTCTTCCTGCCCTTCCTTTTTCATCTACTACTTAGATTTCATCTTCCTTTTCCTTTTCTTGTATTCATTCTTCTTTTTCTCTTTCTGTTCCTCATCTTCATCTTCCTCCTCCTTCTCCACCTTCTACTCCTCCTTCTCCTCCTTCACCCCCTTCTCCTCCTTCACCTCCTTCTCCTCCTTCTCCTCCTTCTCCACCTTCTCCTCCTTCTCCTACCTCTCCTCCTACTCCTCCTTCTCCTCCTTCTCCTCCTTCTTTCCTTCTTATGTTTATAGTTTCTATAATAGTTCTTCTTCTCCATCTTCTTCTTCTTCTTCTTGTTCTTGTTCTTCTTCTCCTTCTCCTTCTTGTTCTTCCTCTTCTTCTTCTCTTTCTTCTTCTTCTTCTTCTTCTTCTTCTTCTTCTTCTTCTTCTTCTTCATCATCATTATCATCATCATCTTCTTTTTCTTCTTTTTCTTCTTCTCCTTCTTCTTTTCTTCTTCTTCTTCTTCTTCTTCATCATCATCATCATCATCATCCTCTTCTTCTTCTTCTTTTACCTCTTCTTCTTCTCCTCCTCCTTCTTCTTCGTCTTCTTTACAGCATCTATGATACTTCTTATTATTATTTTTCTTCTTCTTCTTCTTTTTCTTCTACTCCTCCTCCACCTCCTTCATCATCATCTCCATGTCATTCTTTCTCTCACTACACTTTTCTCTCACGTCTTCTACATTTTATCTATCCATACCTCCTCGTTCTCCGATTCTATATCCTATTCTAGTCTTCTTCAAATCATACTTCTTTTTCCTCCTTCCTCACGATCTTTCTCTATGCATTCTTTTCCTTCTTCCCACTTCTTCGCAACTTTTCAAGTTTCTCCAGCAACAGATAACATCATGAAAAACAGTGCACTTTCATGGAAAAAAGCGCGAGAAAATCGATTGTGAAAAACGCTTTTCGCGTGGGAAAGCCTGCTGAAATGAGACACGAAATTGATATCCGTTCGGTCGGAAAAGTCGCGGAAAACTTTGTAAGGCATTTTTCGTGCTATTGAAAGCAGTGGAGTTTTGAGAGAGCTGCCTATCCAATAGAAATCGAGGGGTGTGGCCTCCCCCCTCCACCCCCCCAGCCCCAGTCGGCCATTTTGGCCCCGCCCCCAGCCAATAGGAATCAAGGGGCGTGGCCACGCCCCCCTCCACCCCCCTGCCCTAGTCAGCCATTCCCCCTCCACCCCCCCAGCCATAGTCAGCCATTTTGCTCCACCCCCCCAGCCCCAGTCGGCCATTTTGTCCCCGCCCCCAGCCAATAGGAAGCAAGGGGCGTGTTCAAAATGGCGTCCCCCTTCCCTAGTGCCCCCACCACCCCAACCAATAGGAAGAGGCCATTGTAGCAGGTGTCCATCTCCCCTACCCAGCATGGGTGTGTTCAAAATGGCGTCCCCCTTCCCTAGTGCCCCCACCACCCCAACCAATAGGAAGTGTAGCAGGTGTCCATCTCCCCTACCCAGCATGGGTGTGTTCAAAATGGCGTCCCCCTTCCCTAGTGCCCCCACCACCCCAACCAATAGGAAGTGTAGCAGGTGTCCATCTCCCCTACCCAGCATGGGTGTGTTCAAAATGGCGTCCCCCTTCCCTAGTGCCCCCACCACCCCAACCAATAGGAAGTGTAGCAGGTGTCCATCTCCCCTACCCAGCATGGGTGTGTTCAAAATGGCGTCCCCCTTCCCTAGTGCCCCCACCACCCCAACCAATAGGAAGTGTAGCAGGTGTCCATCTCCCCTACCCAGCATGGGTGTGTTCAAAATGGCGTCCCCCTTCCCTAGTGCCCCCACCACCCCAACCAATAGGAAGTGTAGCAGGTGTCCATCTCCCCTACCCAGCATGGGTGTGTTCAAAATGGCGTCCCCCTTCCCTAGTGCCCCCACCACCCCAACCAATAGGAAGTGTAGCAGGTGTCCATCTCCCCTACCCAGCATGGGTGTGTTCAAAATGGCGTCCCCCTTCCCTAGTGCCCCCACCACCCCAACCAATAGGAAGTGTAGCAGGTGTCCATCTCCCCTACCCAGCATGGGTGTGTTCAAAATGGCGTCCCCCTTCCCTAGTGCCCCCACCACCCCAACCAATAGGAAGTGTAGCAGGTGTCCATCTCCCCTACCCAGCATGGGTGTGTTCAAAATGGCGTCCCCCTTCCCTAGTGCCCCCACCACCCCAACCAATAGGAAGTGTAGCAGGTGTCCATCTCCCCTACCCAGCATGGGTGTGTTCAAAATGGCGTCCCCCTTCCCTAGTGCCCCCACCACCCCAACCAATAGGAAGTGTAGCAGGTGTCCATCTCCCCTACCCAGCATGGGTGTGTTCAAAATGGCGTCCCCCTTCCCTAGTGCCCCCACCACCCCAACCAATAGGAAGTGTAGCAGGTGTCCATCTCCCCAATGGTTCCCCAGCGGCGGCGGCCATCTTTGTTGTAGCAGGTGTTAACTGACTGCCCCAGTTAACACCTGCTTAATTTGCATATTAAAAATATCCCCACATTTAAAATCTTTAAACTCTCTCAAACTACTACTAATCTATTTCCCAGTCATATTTTTTTCTTTTTTTTCCTGCATCACTTGGTCGCCTATCACTGAACATTCTTTTCAAAAACAACTCTTGCACCTGATCAGAATTCAAATTATGTTGTACAGCTTCACTCATGTCAAAGATGTACCTCTTTTTTACATATTGTGCAATCAAATAGTATGAAAAGTTGAACAACTGTTCATTTAAATATTTCTGAAAATCTTCACCTTTCATAATCATCTGCATAATGTCATCTTTTAGCTTTTGGTGAGAAGCTGAATTTTTTTCATCAAGTTTCTTTTGCACCTCAGCCAACATAATATTGAATGTTGATTCTAGATAACTACTTTCAAATTATAATCTTGCCTGTTAATAAAGTTAAGTTTATTTTGTGCAATTAGATTGTCTTTTAATTCTTTCAATTTAGTTTCTAGCAAATCTGTATCAACATGTTTTAAACAATTGTTTTTACTTTGTTGTTCACATAATGTCTTCAATTCGTCTGATTTCTGATCAAACAACGATCTACTAACATACTTTAGCTCAATATCATCACTAATTGATTTAGACAATGTTTTCAATTGTGAATCGAAATACTGTTTTTGTTGTGCTATCTCCTTCAATATATCAGACATTGAATGCAATTTACTTTCAAACACTTTTTTAGTAATTAAATCAGACTGTAGTTTTTGGAATATACTAGTTGATATTGCAAGTAATTTGCTGTCTAAATATTTCCTATCTACTAAATCAGATGATTCAGTTTGCAATTTAGTGAATATATTTGTTGATATTTCAAGCAATTTACTGTCCAAGTATTCTTTGTTAACTAGCGGCGATGATTGATCAGACTGTAGTTTTTGTATTATACTAGTTGAAACTTCCTTTAATTTACTATCCAAGTATTCTCTGTTAACTAGCGATGGCGACCACAATGGATCAGACTGTAGTTTAGTGAATATATTGATGATATTTCAAGCAATTTACTGTCCAAGTATTCTCTGTTAACTAGCGGTGACAATGGATCAGACTGAAGTTTATTGAATATATTGATGATATTTCAAGCAATTTACTGTCCAAGTATTCTCTGTTAACTAGCGGTGACAATGGATCAGACTGAAGTTTATTGAATATATTTGATGATATTTCAAGCAATTTACTGTCCAAGTATTCTCTGTTAACTAGCGGTGACAATGGATCAGACTGAAGTTTATTGAATTTATTGATGATAATTCAAGTAGTTTACTGTCTAAATATTCTCTACTTGCTGCCACTAATGATGATGATGTTGCTGCTGCTGCTGATTCACAACCACTGTTTAAAACTAATGGTGCTGTTGTATTAAACACATGATGTGTCCTACCAAATCGATCTATTGTACTACTCACTGCAGTGGAGCTACTGCCCGACATCTCTATTCTTGTCAAGTGTTAAACACATACTAACGACTAAAAGCAGCAACATTGCCACCTAATATAATACCACTTTCTTTCAGTTCTTCAATAATAGAAGCTATTTCAACTGAATGTGATCTATTTCCCGCCTGCTGTGATGAAAGCAGAATATCTAATCTGTCTATCAGTTCATTTGGATTATCCCAGTAGACATACTGTCGACTAGTAGATTCATTTCTTATAAAACCCATACCACTAACAGCTGCCGCTGCCGCTGCATCATCAATCCTAGATCTTTTTCTTTTCCTACTACTACTTGATGGAAATAAAGATTGAATAATTTGTGATTTATAGCCTGTATTTCTCTTTACATAACCGCGTCTATCTAAATGAGCAGCGGTGAGCTGCAATATATTATGATATTTTCTTAAATCACGTTCTGTGTACAGTTTCCGGTCAGGCTGTTTTTTAAATAGAAGTTCACACAAACCAACTGTTAAACAATACTTATTATTATTGTCGATAATTAAATAACCATTGGCAATACTAATATCCTTTACACCCATATAGTATTCATTTACTTTACTATCATAACATATACCATAAGATATACAATTATTCATTTTTTCATTATGAAATTCACGTATATACTCATCAATAAAATCCACTGTTATTGTTGTTTTATTCAAAATATCACTTACATTAGATCTATTCAAACCCTCATCCACATCCATTTCCTTGCCCGTATCTTTCTCCTCCTCCTCCTCCTCCTCCTCCTCCTCCTCCTCCTCCTCCTCCTCCTCATCGTCCTCTGATTCTTCTTTAAGTCTGCTGCTGCTACTAGTGTGTGCATGTTGTACAAGTGTATCTTTCAATTGTTTTAGTGGATTGATAATTGGTTCTAATGATTTTTGTCTAATCGAATCATTTTCCCTAATCATACTAGTTAATGATCTATGTTTATTAATAATTGACTTATGCAAACCTTTTATCCTGTCAATTACTTTACTAGTATGACGATGATGATGATCACGTTGCACTAGTCTTCGTCCTCGCCGGCGCCCTCCTCTTTGTTTTTTTCTTTTTAATTTAATTTTACGCATATTGCTAGTAGTAGAACGATAATTAGTTCTTTCACCTACACTGGCTCAACAACAAATTATGAGAATTGACACATGTCAATTGGTGCTGCTGCTATACACACTTGGATCAATATACTTACCAAGACAATTACGATATTTACCAGCATCTGGTTTACACTCAGTGAAAATTGAAATAAAACTATGATTTCCGCTTTGCCATACATGTGAACATAGATTTCTGAATGCAACAAATGTCATATCAGTTCCGACAAAATCCCTAAATATTAGTTTTAAATTGTGCATATCCATTTTAAAAATAATCAGCATATTTGCATTGTCTCTGATATGATGTTTTGAAATTGCGCCATAGCTTTGAATTAAGTACACACAATCTATGCTTTTGTGTCTGCCCATTGTGAAAAAATTACGTATTTGCGGCACACGTGTAACATTCAAATCGTCAAAAATTATCAGTGAATGAGTGTCTATATCATTCGGTTGCGGTATACATTCAATATTGTCAGATTTATAGTAGTTTACACACTTGAGTTTTGAAAAAACAACGTCCAATAGTTTATATTTTTCCTGATACAAAGACTTACTGAACAAGTATAGGTTTTTGAATTTTAATCCATTTTTATCGAATATTAAATTCAGCAGTACATTTGTCTTTCCACAATTTGATGCACCGCAAATTAGAATTCTAGCTGAACTTGGCAAAAACTCACCATGCTTTTTTCTATCTAGACAATTTTTGACACCCACTTGTTTTGTATCTACAATTAGATTATCAAAGTTAACTATTGCTATTGACTCTTTTGCTGTCGTCATAATAATAACTTATGCTGCGCGTGCGCGCTTGCTGTTTACACATGCGTGTCTACAGTTCAACTATGCTGTTAACATCGCTACATCCGATGTGTGTGTGTGGTGTGTGTGTGTGTGTGTGTGTGTGTGTATACTACAAGCGGTTTATGAATGAAGAAAACACGCACATACAATGTTCACAGTTTATTAAAAATACTAGATACATACAAATTTAGCAGCAGCAGCAGCTAAAACAAGCGTATCTTACAAAGTTGACAAAAAGTTGAAAATACATACATTAGTTGACAGCTGCATACATAAAAGGTGAAAATATACATACAAAGTTGACAGCTGCAGTAAGGTAAGTGGCGACAAATCTAGCGATAATACATAGACAAAGTTGACAGTGTTAATATTATAAAAATTATTACAAAGCGTGTGTCTGTCACATAATACAGTATAGCACCAGCGTCACACGCATTAATTAAGATTAGCCATTGACATGCAATAATCTAAAATATAAATTAATATATTTTCTTTCTTCTTATCATCATCAACATCAGCTACATCAAAGTCTATTGATTTAATTTGCGAGTAAAGTATGTTTAGTTGCATAGAAAATTGAGCACAAATACAAGTATCTACTACATCAAATACGCTGCTTGCATCTTTTAAATTTTTATATGAACATATACTTAAATGAAACCTACTATCATCATCATCATCATCATCAACAACATTGCTGAAAAATGTTTTTTTACATAAGCCAACTAGAAAGCATTTTTCAATATCAACACGTTTTACACACATCGCTTTAAGCGTACACAAAAGATCAATTATCTTTTAATAATACTACACGCATCGTTACCATTCAGCAAATAGAACAACAGTGGCGCATCCATAGCCATTGACATTATGTTTATATCATATCTGAAACAATATGCAAATAAATTTAATGATTTTTGCGTGTTGCACGCAGATTCTTCTTCTTCTGTTTTACAGACGGAGTAATAATATCACTCTTATCTATCCAGCTAGTTTTATCAAAGCCTAACCATTTAACAAGATATTTATTGTTTGATTTTCGTATTATTCGTTCAACTAAATATGTATTTTGTTCGGACGGTTCATTTAGTGCCTATCATTATTTGACAATCTTGATGTGTAACAAGCAAACAAAGGAGAATAGTGCTGCTGCTGCTTCAATGCCTACAAAAAATATGAGTTCATTGAATCGTAATGCTGCTGATATCGATTATACATGCGAAAATAATAGAATGGAAAGTATGAAACATTGTAAGCTGTTAACTAAACAACGAAAATGCAACTATGCCCGACAAGGTTTTTATTTTGATGGGGAAAGCATACTATGTGTTTATTGTGGATTTGATTTGATTTCGCATAAAGCGAGAGTATGCAGTCTGACCTGTAGCGGTGGAAGGGAGAAGCGAAAAGCAATAAATTTCACTGTTCTAGTACCACTCATTTAGTGTACCTTCGCTAGCAGCAGCAGATTGAAGAGCTATAATGAATCCGCAAACTTGGTCTTATGCGCCAGAATGTTTAGAAATTAAATTACAAAACTACATTGAATGGTATGATTTGTGTCAAAAAGCAATAGAGACAAAAAACAGTACTATTGCTAGACAATTGAAAGCAATATTTCTAAATACAGTTAATATTAACAATATCAGTGATTACTTAGCTTATTACAGACCCTTTAGTTTGAATGTAAACAAGCTAATAAGAATTGAAGAAGAAATTTTAAGATCGCTAGAGGTGAACAGATTGATTGATTGATTGATTGATTGAGTACTTTATTTATGTAGATTACAATATATACTGGCTTATACACTTATATACAATAGCTTACAATACAGCAAAATTATAGATGAATTTACATAATATAGACTAAGAAAATAATTATTGAACTGTATATGAAAAAGCAGTTTGTAATATAATAACTATAGATAATAATCATATTGTTATGCATCTACATAAATTGGCGGAGCTTTGGACATATCAATGTCCATTCTTCGGAAAGAATATTAAAAATATCCTTCCCACTAACTCTCTACCAAAACGTTAATTTCGTTATTTAAACTAAGGATTTATTTATTAATGGAAATATTGTAAAAGTTTTAATCAATATGAATATTAAAGAGAAAAAAAACAGAAAATTGATAGAGTAAAATAATTATATAGGTAGATAAGATCAAATAATTGATTAATAAAATGAAGTAGGCTGAAAGTAGATCAGGTTATCAACTTTCAGTAATATACAGCATTATGCAGTGGATAATTGAAATAACATGAGTTTATATAATATATATATATATATACAATTCGTTCTATAACATGGTTTAAAGGTTTGTATTTGTGGGATGGGTGGGGATGGATGTCATGTGATCGTTCTAGGGCCGGACAGTTTCAGTCATTTGTTCCAAAAGATGTTTTTTTAAAGTTAGGATGAAGCTCGCTCGGCTCTCGATGGACCTGATAGAAACAGGAAGTGCATTCCATGCACGACAGGCACTGACTAAGAAGGATTTTGTGAAAATAGTAGTTCGATGATTGGGTATCCTTAAAGTACTTTCTCCGGTTCTAGTATGTGAAGCATCTATCCTCCTACCTTCAGAGACAAATTTGAAATCATCTTTAAAATAGTTCGGATTACCGTATATCAAGATATCTCTAACAAGCTTGACTATTCGAAAAAGCCTCTGATCGGGAAGCTTTAATGTTGAACTAGCAATGTGGGCTGGGGTGATATGATCATGGCGTTGGAGAGAGTAGACGAAACGTAGACAATAATTTTGGCAACGCTGTAGTTTATCATTCAGAGTGACTTGCATATCGTTAAGAACAGAATTACAATACATTAAATGTGGGAAGATGAGAGATTGAACCAATAATAATTTAATGTTTCTAGGGAGGATATCGTGCATTTTCTTCAATGCATGCATGGCTGAGAATACCTTTTTACAAGTTTTGTTCACTTGTTCTGACCAGTCAAGAGTATATTCATAATAATGCCTAAATTTTTAACTGAGCTACAGTAAGGAATGTCATTACCGTCTACACTAATTTTGTGAATCGATTCAAGGTCAATATTGTTTATAAGACGAGAATATCCAATTATAATGGGTTGTGTTTTGATGGGATTAAGCTTAAGGCCATTTTTCTTTGTCCATTCCACTATCGAATTGATATCCTGATTCATTATTCCAACTGTTTCATTAATTTTTGTTATGGGACAGCTTAAATAGATTTGAAGGTCGTCTGCATAAGTATGGAAACTGGAGAATTTGATAATGGAAGAAAGGTCATTAGCATACAAAGTGAAGAGGAGAGGGCCTAAAATTGAACCTTGTGGTACTCCATGCATAACGTTTTTCCAAGTTGACTTTTTGTCACCGACAGATACACATTGTTTCCTACCTAATAGATAGGATTTAACCAAACTAACGAGTTGCGACTGAAACCAAGAATAGCCAACTTATTCAGAAGGACTGTATGATCAACAGTATCGAATGCTTTAGAAAAATCAAATAGGGTGAGGATGGTGCATTTTCTTTGGTCCATAGCTAACCTTATATCATCAGTGACACGAAGCAGAGCTGTCTCAGTTGAATGGAATTTTCTAAAGCCTGATTGAAAGTTATGAAGCTTACTATTGTTGTCTAGAATTTTACAACTTGAGCATGAATGAGTCTTTCTAGCACTTTGGACAATGCAGGTAAAATACTGATTGGTCTAAAATCCTCAACTTTATTGGGTGATGGAACTTTATTTAGAGGGCGAACCAGAGCAAACTTCCAGTTTTCAGGGAAAATGCCTTCTTCAAGTGACTTGTTGAAAATGTATGTAATGGTTGGTAAAACAGCAAATAACATCTTCTTGATAAATTTAATAGGAATTTTGTCTACACCCATAGCATTACTATGAATACGTTGAATTGCTCTGAAAGTGTCTTCTTCTGAGATTGGATGGAAATGAAATTGATCAGTGATTGGTAAATCTAAGTTTGTAACCTGCTCTTCAAGATCATCAATGTGATTAGCAATGACAACTTCGTCGCGTTGGTTAGAGTGTGAAACGAAATGGTCATTTATATTATTCAATGGTAAGTCAATTTGTGGATTCGATTTCTGTTTGCCAAGCCCGAATTCTTTTATTCCCTGCCAAAGTGATTTAGAGTCTTGTCTATTGTTTGTCATAAACGAATTCAAGTACCTAATCTTTGAGTTCCGTAATTCCTGTTTAACCCTATTTCTAAGGCTCCTATACTCTATCAAACTGTCCAAGTCAAATGTCTTTTTAAATTTTCTATGTGCTTTGTCTCTACGTCCCATCATCTTAAGTATGTCTTCAGTCATCCACGGTACTCGTCGTTTTCTATTAATCCTCCTTGTCACATAAGGTGCATGTTTGTCATACAAAGTCAAAGTCCAATTCTCGAAAGTCTTGACCATGTCATCAACTGAGGGTAATGCTTCAATTTGATGCCATGGAGTCTGAGCCACATCAGTCAGGAAGGCGGCTTCATCAAAGTTTTTGAAGTCTCTATAAGTGATAATTTTCTGTTCTGGCTTGGGTATCTTATGGGAAAGTACACAGTAGATCAAATCATGTCTAGAAATAGCTGGGACTGAGATTTGGCCTGCTTGAACAACCTCATTGGGATCACTAACAATGAGAAGGTCAATGAGTGTGTCTGATTCATTAGTATGATGAGTTGGATCGAGAGGTAAAATAGTCATGTTTAGGCATTGGAAAATTGTAGTCAGTTGAAAGTAGTCAAAGTTACGATTTGTCATGTTCAAGTCGGTGTTCATATCCCCCATAACTAGTATACGGTTATAACAAGGCATAAGAGAAAGCAAGGCACTTTCGAAATCTGTGAAATGACCTATTTTTGGTGGGCGATAACAGATACCAACGAGTAATTTATCAGTACTAGATAAGGATAATTCAAGTAGCATAAACTCTGGTCTGGAACAATACTCTTGTTTAGATGTGATTAAAACTTTTGTTTTGATACCTTCTTTCACATAAATTGCTACACCCCCACAAGCTTTATTTAATCTATCATTCCGGAAAAGATTATATCCAGGCAATGCAACAAAATTTGATGAAATACTAGGCTTCAAAAATGATTCGGAAATTCCGATTATATTGAAGTCCTGAAAACGGAAGATTGCTCTGAGTTCATCAATGTGGCAACTGAGGGATTGTACGTTAAGGTGAGCAGCCTTGAAAAGTTTTTTGAAAGAGTGGAGCTTATTTGCTAGAAACATACCTGCGTCATTATTACTATTATTGAAATAATCATACCTACTTGAGGGCGAGCGAGCTGACGTGTCAGTGAGAGGCATCATGGAAGCAGCAGACCAATCGTGAACCGACCTCAGAACAACACATGACGGGGAAAATGGGGATGAAACTGATAAAACTTAACCTAAATGAAAAAGTCTCTTGATTCGAGTGCATTCAGCATGCCTTGACAGTTCGGCTCCCTTCACTATTTAAAGCACTAGTTCAAAACAAAATTCACTAAACACAATAAGATGTAGATGTGTGGAGTTCCGGTGATGAATAATCCTAATGGTGAATAAGACGAAGATTGAGGAAGAGCTGGTAGTGGGAGATCTGGTCCAAGTGGAGATAGAGCGAGTAGGTATCCAGTAGTGGAAGAATCGGGTCCAAGTGGAGGTAAGCGAGAAGGAATCCAGTAGTGGAAGATCGAGTCCAAGTGGAGACAGAGAGAGATGGAATCCAGTGGTGGAAAATCGAGTCCAAGTGGAGACAGAGAGAGATGGAATCCAGTAGTGGAAGATCGTGTTCATGGTGGAGATAGAGCGAAATGGGATCCAGTAAAAACTGAAAAAGAGAAGAAAAAGCCAGCAGAAAAACGAAAATCTTTGAAGAAAGTTATCAATTGAGAAAAGATACATAATACAACTCGCACCTTGGGAGGAAGACTGCTCCAACTCGAAAATTGTCAATTTTGATCTTGTGTATTTTAGTTGGTTTCTATGCACTTTATTCGGTGGAAGACTGTTCCAAGTCAAAACTCGTTCCAATTATTCTATAATATTAGAAGTATAATTAACTATTGGGAGTTGCAATAACAATAAAAGTAGTAAATTGAGAACTGTAATATTTTAGTGATGAATGTCTAAGATAACATTAAATGAAACACAGCCCCTATATAAGCATATGAACAGACTACCCACCCCTCCGTTCTATCAATAATTCTTCACACATTTGCTTCTATTGCTCGAGCTGTGGCAACAGTAGGAGATATCATTATGTACACCTAATATAGAAGAGATTACTATCTTTACCTATAGATTACATCCATATCTATAACGTATGTTAATCATCCAATTTATTTGAAATTCAGCATTTCGAAAATTATTAATTATGGAAATAATTTTGGTAAGAGATGTAATAATTATTAGTAAGAATAGAGATAATGATTCTCTAAGTACCCTCTGGAGTATAGTAGTTGATGCATTGAACGTAGTTTTGGGAATTAATATCAAGATAAATTATTAATCAGTATTAACAAATGTGGATCTCCTTAGTTTGAAATAATTGCCTCATACATAATCATAAATAGCAGTGGAAAGATTCATTTATAGAACAGAAAGCCAGCTCATGAAAAATGCCAAGGTATATCTATTGTGAAATGTTTTAATACGAATTTCCTATTTTTGTAGTGAAGGGCACCTTAGTAATCGAATCCTGAAATGATTTAATTTACCTTTATTTTTTGAAGGTCGGTCATCCTCTCGACTGTGTGGACCCTCTTGGATCCTCCCTCGCCGATAGAGATCTTGATCCTCCCGTCCGATGACCAGACATTCCTATGCCCATGACGGTCGGCCGCAGCGTTGAGGATCTTGAGGCGCTCCGCAGTCAGATCCTCGCGAATGGTGACGCCGGAACCCTTCAGCTTCCTCTTAGCGTCGAAGATCATCTTCCTGGTCCGGTAGCTGCAGAGTCGAACTATGATGGGTCGGTCCTTGGGTTTAGCTTGCCCTTGTTGAGGTGGTTGACGCCTTCCAACGCGATGCGAGCGGTTGACATCCGCCAAAGTCACGGGCACGTTCAGCTTCTTGTTAAAGACATCGAGCGCCAGCAGGTCCGTGTCTTCTTTGTCACTCTCCGGGATCCCAAAAATACGTATAGAATGTCGGCGCCCATATTGCTCGAGGTCGTCGACCTTCAGGTGACAAGACACCTCCAGCTCACGAATTCTATCGTGCAGCTGTTTGTTCTCCTCCTTCAATGCCTGAAGTTCCTCGAAAATAGATTTCACAGCCATTGATACAGCACTGTGGACAGACTCTTCGATTTGCTGTCGAATAATGAGGAGGGTCTCTTCGGACAATGCTCCAGAAATAGCTGGCTTCGGAGCATTGACCTCATTCTTCGGTGTGCCTCTATTCGGTCGAACCATCGTGTACCGTTAGGTGGATTTACACTTTTATAGGCGAGAAGGTGAACTGAAGATTTAGGAATGTTTTTTCAAGATAAATAAAAAGAGTGTGAGTTAATCAAAAATATAATTTCACTATTGAATTAAGCTCGAGAAACTGAATAACTAGATGTATAATTTGAAGTGAATTGAACTGTATAACCCTACGAAATAGCTGTTAGAAGACGGAGCCGAACTGACACACGTTTACTCACTCGACATAACCCAGAGAGAGTCCACAGAGGAGGAGAAGAAGATGCGGCGACTAGCTGTAAAGAAGAGGTGGGTAGGAATGCGCCTACATGTAAAGAAGAAGAAGAAGAAGAAGCGACTAGCTGCTGTAAAGAAGAGGTGAGAAGAAAGGAATGCGGCTACATGTAAAGAAGAAGAAGAAGAAGGTAGAAAGGTGTAAAGGTGAATGGCGGGAAGTCAACAGAAGGAAAGGTGTGAGGAGGCGGAGGGGAGAACGAGTCAACAGAAGGAATGTGGAAGGAGTCGACAGGAAACGGTTGTGGGGGGCTGACGGCTTAACAGGTTTGCTCAGTCTTCAACCGACAACCAACGCAAGCATATAGCTGCTTTGTTATTCTTGCACACGATCGCGGTAAGCTTTTTATTATTATTATTATTATGGAACACCATAGAAGCAACACTGGAAATGATAGACTTTTTAGTATGAAGTCATTCAATTATATTTCGAAAACTGAATATCCAACGGTCTCACTCAAAGATCTTGACCATGATTCGTGGTACCGTGTTGTACACGCTAGATTAGTGAGAACACAACAGGGTCAGCGAATCATAATGAGGTTATACGATCATGACAGCAATGGTGACTATTATTGCGAAGTTTACTTACCTGAGAAATTTCTGAGTGTTTGAATCTTCAAACACTTGAGGATTTCAACAAACAAAAACTCTATCTGAAGTGTGTACAACGAGAAGGTAAATCGCCTCTTGTTCTTCTAGAAGAAGAAAGGAATATAAAAAAAAAAAAAAAAAAAAAAAAAACCATTCCCATCATTGATTGTGCAATAGGCCTAATGTTGATTAATACTTTGTATTGAATAACTAAGTGACATTCAATTAGAGTTTTCTTAATATGGGGATAGCACATTAAAAAAAGCGCCACCATTCCTTTTACAGCATAGTGTGGGAAAAATAACAATTCTCATGAAATGTAATTTTTTTCATTCTTCCTGTGGTGGTGGAAAAAAGGAACATATTGTTGTGCAATAGGCCTAATGTTGA
>NC_052515.1:9117667-9272368 GCF_014356525.2 Nilaparvata lugens
ACTGTAGTACAAGTAGTGGAACTTCGATTTAGTACATCTGAAGGGACCGCTCAAAAAATGCACTATTACGAGATCTGTAGGTACTAAATCGTGATGTAATATATACAGAGTGGAAAGCTATGACAATACAATCATAATGCCAGTGAGCTAAGATGAATATAGTAATAGGAAATGTAAGTAGCTGTAAGAGTCTGATGCATATAAAAATGGCGTGTTAATAATGATCATGTGAGAGCTTATGATATATTTTATGAATATAGTAATGAATCAAGTGCAAATGATGAATATAAGTACAGAAACAGGGTCCATATACGGAGTCAACAAGTGGTCATATGAATCCATTTTGTTGAAAAGCCCCAAAATATATGCGCGTCATGAATAAAGTTTCCGAATTCGAAGTTGTGTTGGAATGAATTTATGCAGATGTTGGCAGCTATAGTGGGGTGGGTATGGTGATTATAATGATGATGATGATGATGATGATGATGATTATTGGTCAGTTTGTGGTCGTACTGAATACATTCTGGCTCGATTGAACAATAATTAGTACAGTTGAAATTATCATTGGAAAATCTATGATATCTTTTTCGGATGTAGGAGATTGGATGAAATTTTTTTTATTGACATCTCAATAATTCTATTATCTCAATCATCATCATCAACTGGGCTGGACACACAAATCGAGATATGAATAAGAAAAAAGGAAGAGGTTGGAAGTGATGAAGAGGGGGAGAAGAGGGTGAATGAAAGAAGAAAGAGGAGGAGAAGAGAAAAAAGATGAAGGAGTAGGAGTGAAGAAAAGATGAGAGAGAAGAAGGAAGAGAAGAAGAAGATGAGAGAAGAGAAAAACAAAGAAGAAGAAGAAGAAGAAGAAGAAGAAGAAGAAGAAGAAGAAGAAGAAGAAGAAGAAGAAGAAGAAGAAGGAGAAATGAAAAATGGAAAAGACGAAGTAGACCATCTGCTTCTAGGAATTAGTAAGAAGAAGTGAGAAAGATTAGAAAAAATGTGGTGTGGGAGAAGGAAGCCTATTAATGAAGATTAGAGGAAGCAGTATAGAAACTTGAAAAATGAATGTCAACCTCAGTTGATACAAACTAGAGTTGATCCTAAATAAATCAAAGTTATGATTCTTATCGAATGAAAATTCAGATTCTTCAGAATAAATCTAAGGTGCTGCTTTCCAAATCTGTCAGAAGAGCCGACGAACTAAGATAAGATAAGATAAGATAAGATAAGATTATTAATTTCGCATCCATTTTACAACAACAGTACAGCGCACAAAACTAAAAAAAAAAAAAGACTATGAACAAGATTTGCATCAAAATTCGTTGAGCACGTCCTCCAGTCTCTAGTGCGTGAAGAAAATTTAAATTGATACAATAGAATAAATCTGAGGACCTTGACGGGCTGCAGGAAACAAAAGGGCTTAAACTGGAGGCGCGTTTAATAAAGTCGCAAAAATTACTTTGAAAACTTCCTTCAAGTAAGTTCTTCCACCTTTAAACCCCAAGAAAGGCAAATTTCCACGGTAGCCTTCAAGCAGAAAAATATCTCTTCAGGATTAGAAGAAGATGGGAGAGAATGGAAAAAGTAGGAAGCAAATAATGATGGAGGGAGAGATGGGTGGTGAAGGAGGAAGATTAAAAGCAGTTAGGATAGAATAGGGGTGGGAGAGAAAAAGGAAAGTGGATGTTGAAAAAGATGGAGAAATGGGAGGAGGAGGAGGAGGAGGAGGGGGAGGTGAAGGAGAAGTGGAAGTTGGATGAGGAGGAAGAGGACAAAAAGGAGAAGGCAAGGAGGAGAAGGAAAGAAGGAGGAGGAGGAGAAGCGTGGGAGTAGCATGAAGAGGAAGAGGACAAAGAGGAGAAGGAAAGGAGGAGGAGGAAGAGGAGGAGGAGGAGGAGGATGAGGAGGATTAGAAGAAGGAGGAGGAGGAGGAGGAGGAGGTGGAGGAGGAGGAGGAGGAGCAGAAGAAGAAGAAGAAGAAGAAGAAGAAGAAGAAGAAGAAGAAGAAGAAGAAGAAGAAGAAGAGAAGAAGAAGAAGAAGAAGAAGAAGAAGAAGAAGAAGAATTGTTATGTTCAGGACAACAGGATGGTGCGTTTTGACTGTGAGGAGAGTGCCATAAACTTTCATTATGGACTTAGTGCTTAATTTGAGTGCTTCAACTTAGTTATCAAGCCCAGTGGTGGAGAAGTCCCTTGATGAGCATAACTGCAACTAGTGAGTGATCAGGTACTGGTAACCAGAATAATAATTATCAGGCCTACATTGTTCAACTGGAAAAATGTAAAAATCCTTGATTTTATGTTCATACAAATTGAATGCAAATGTTAGTGTTATTTCATTATATTTCCTAATAACATGCTATAGTGAGGTCCACGTTATAATGACAGTATTTGATCAACTTTGGTTTTGCTATCCTTCTCTATCATGTGACAAAGCTTGTGGCACTATCCTTTTCTAGGTCCACAACGGTGCCAATTATGTTTTTGATAGTGTAGAAATATCATTAATTAATGCAGAGAATCGGCATTGCTATTCTTCTATCTTCATCCGCTGTCATTATAACGTGGACCTCACTATAGAAACCAGAATAATTATTAGGCCTACATTGTTCAACTGGAAAAAAGGTGAAAAGTCCTTGCTTTTATGTTCATACAAATTGAATGCAAATGTTAGTGTTATTATTGCATTATATTTCCTAATAGATGCTATGTTTTCAGAATAATAATTGTATTATACGAAGCTATGTTCACAAGCTTTAGGATCAGTGATGTCCACACTATTATACCAGTGGAGAAAGATGGGAGAGCAACGTTGCCGATACTCTGCCTTGCAGCTTCCTTCTATAGAGAATGGCTGATACTAGTGTATCTGATGTCACCTTATTATTAGCTCGTTGTATTCTTTGTTTGAAATAATCAATTACATTTCTTTTTTTTTGTCAAGATCATATATTTCTTCTATTTTTTATCTTATTTCATCCTCATAATTTTATAATTAGCTATTTTTATAATTTTTCATCTTATTTCATTTTCATAATTTTATAATTGGCTATTTTTCATAATTTATTATTTTCTCATATTTTCTATCTTTTTGACGTGACAACGTCTTATAAATTGGTTTGCCGGGTGACACTTCAAGAAACTGCGTACGTTCCCACGTTATGCGCTCACAATCAGAGCGAGTGAGAGCGTTCGTTTCGGTTCACGGTCGTCTGGAAAGAGCACGAATAGGAGCAGTGGCGAGCAACCAGCAGCGACCCGAAGCATTCACCTGGAGAGAGAGTGAAACGGAGCTGTCAACCTGCGCAGGCGCCGCAAGCAATCTCCTGCGACTGCGCCACTACTTGCGCCACGAATATGAAATTCAGTGCGAGAATCTTTGTATAAATTGATGTTTTAAATATAATTCTTTGTATAAATAAATGTTTTAAATTGTTACTATTACTTCATCCTTCTTCCTACTATACGAATGAATATTCACATTAAAATTATTTTACCACTCTAAGTCGTTGTCACATAAAACTTTCGCCCGTATACCGACTTTACAGGCAACCAGACTTCAATTTTTTTATTGAAAATTATTGTATAGTGTGAAGGAGACAAAATGTTTTTTTTCACCAGTTGTCTCCATGAATATATAAATAGATATCTTCGAATAATTAAACAATAAATTTTATTGTTCAATCATTTTTCATTTCAGATTCATGATCTTGACAAAAATATTAAATGTTTTAAACATCCACAGTATCATTTTAGACATTCAATGTTTATGATTGAGATAGAATATTTCGTTAATTAATCATATTTATACATTGATAAAAAATGAGCAAGCAACGTTGCACAGCATAAGAAGGATAGCGCCATCTGCTTTCTCAAATGATAGACAAGGATAGAAACACCGATTCCAATCAATAACTCGTGTACCTCACTATAGGAACAGTCAACTCCAACAATATTAAGTTGCACAAAAGCCGGTTGAATTTTAACTGTGATTAATCGAACGAGAACTGATCAGAGAAGCCGTCTTATCAGAAAGGCATTTTCTGATTGATTCTCGTGGAATTAATCACGGTTAAAATTCAACTGGCTTTTGTGCAACCGGGCCAAAAGAGTGTTTCTACTGTGTCTATTCTACCGTTTCAATTTAGATTTTATTACAATTCTATGCAACGTCTTTTACAAAAGGCTACAAAACAAGGATCAAGAGAGTTCAAGATTAACATAGAAACAAGAAACAAGAAGGGAAACCCCGAGAAAAGTGTGGAGAAGAAGGGAGAGAGAAGGAAAGAGAAGAGATGTGAAAGGGTTGATTCTCCAGAGAAGCAAAGCATTTCATGAAATTCAAATTGGCCAAAGCTTCGTGTCGGACTCTGAAAAACCCGGACTAAAAAGTGGCAGTGAAGGTTTCAGAGGTTGCTGTTATAAGTTTAATAAAGCAAAATAACGACCCTTTTCCATTCCTTGCAAATCTCCAAGGATAACGAAAGAAAAATGAAAAATAAAACGAAAATAATAATTCGCAACAGAATTTTACGGGGCGAGAATTTTAATTCCGGAATTCAACTTTACTTTTCAAAGTGATGAATATCTCGTGGAAGACATTGTGGAAAGAGATGGAGAATGGATGTTGGCATTGGAAAAAGAGATGGGGAATGGATCTTTGGAAAAAAGAGATGGAAAATAGATCGTGGGCGGCAGGTTATGAATATTCCAAACGAATCAGGGTAAAACTAAGAGGATGGAGACCCGGTCTCTCGAAAAAGGATTCAAGTTATTAGTGATAATGACGTGGAGAGGGAATATTTTTCGGATTCCTAATCCTGCTTGGTTGTATGGGACTACAGAGGTTGTTAGTAGCGCAGGTTGCAGATAAAATTGTATGAGAGGAGGCTACATTTTAAATGTCATCTTCAAAAAACGGTCACTTTCCAGAAATCCTGTTCATTGATATCCCACGATATTTTCTATTATCTTTTTGCTGCTGAGGCGGGTGATGCCCACATGAGCTTTAGGCTTGAGCGTGTATGATAAGATATATGATAATTAATGAATTGTTAATCTCATTCGAAACGTAGCCCTGTACGAAAAAACACTGATATAAAATGAACATTTACTGTATAACATGTTAGAAAATACAGAAGCTCGCTCATTTTATGTCCAATTTGCCTTCTGGACAACCAAAGCTTATTCATGAAACTATTATTTCCTTGAATATAATATTATGAGTTTGTCAACGAAGACTATTCTTGGACAAGAAAATCAAAATGAAAACAAAGTACTTCGACATAGAGCTATTAATAACACGTTGTAGTGAGATTTTAAGAGTATTGTGTCAAAGATATTCAAGATGAATACATAAATATTATGCTCTATAGCAAAAGAAACCAGTTTGAATTGATACATGATTAGATGAGGCTATGGTCGAATTTATTCAATTATGCACAATACACAATTCATTAAAATTGATTCTAATTCAATGTTTAGTGTTTTAATTAGGTCAACTAACGGTTTAAACTACGATTATAATAGAATAATAATTATTACTATAGGGACCCGCGGTTGCCTATACGTTGTAGCAATAACTTATTCATTCCAAAAGTCTAGATTATAGTTTCAGGTGTTACACCATTATAATTCTTTGAGGAACTAGAATGTTGAAAATTAAGCAGCAGAATAGATCGTTTTGATGTAGTTAGCTGACGTTTCAAGGAGACAGACCATTGTCAAGCTACGTTTTATTTATTGAATGGAGAAAGATGATGTTGTTGTCACGAACACTTCCTCATTTTATATATTGAAAACAATTATTTTTTGAGAAATGTAAGAAATACGTGTAGGTTCAGATGTTATGTGGGTCCCAATCTAACACTCACTCATTTTATCTATCAAAAATCTTGTGTGGCGCACTCACAAAACATTCCTTGCCGTTATGAGAATTGATCATCTGACGCTAGTGTTCACGCGCATCTCAAGTCTACTTATAAACAAAGATCTGAGCCAGCTGGTGACAGGACAATAACGCTGGAGACATACGAGGTCTGCTATCTCTTCATAGTGTATCATTTAATAGAATCAACAGTTGCCAACAGTTTGCAATTGAATAATTACATTTTCTCAAATTTCAAGCTTATTTTCAATTTTAGGTGAAACTCTTACTAAACAGTAATTGTAGAGATTTTCATGCTCAATCTTCTCCACTCAAAATGTCTTGTTTAAATTGTATCTGAAGCCTGATTATTGGGAATCTAAAATCAAACTTTGCATAGATGGGGCGGAGCTCCTGAAATTTTTACAGATATGAGACTTGTGGATGTTGATAGAGCTTATCAATGACTATTTTAGGTGTGGATTTAATCAAAATCGTTGGAGCCGTTTTTGAGAAAATCAAGAAAAACCCTGTTTTTGAGAACATTTTTTCCATTTTAGCTGCCATCTTGAATTGCATTTGATCGAAGTTGTTCGTGTCGGATCCTTATAGTGTAAGAACCTTAAGTTACAAATTTCAAATCATTCCGTTAATCGGGAGATGAGATATTGTGTACACAGTCGCACATACACTCATACACACACACACACACACACACACACACACACACACACACACACACACACAACAACACACACACAACACACACCACACACACACACACACACACCACCACACACATACAGACCAATCCCCAAAAACCCCTTTTTTGGACTCAGGGGACCTTTAAACGTATAGAAATGTAGAAATTGGAGTACCTTAATTTTTTTCGGAAAGCAATACTTTCCTCACCTATGGTAATAAGGCAAGGAAAGTAGAAATTGATATAAATTCAAAAATGCAAGAAATACGATTAGTATCAGATGTGATACAATCTGATACTATATGAACTTAAATCTAAATCAAGGGAAATCATAATATATATGAAATCCTGTATGTGTAAATGTGTGAACTAGTAGATAATTATGACTGCGATAGTTATCTTAATGCAAATATTTATAGTTAACGAATGGTTGGACTCACTGATCAAAGTGGAAGGCTGTCATTGGTCGAGACAAGACACGCCCATGGTGGGGGAAGCATTCAAATTCTTAGCTGTACAATGGAAGCTCCGCCAACTGTGGGCGTGTCTTGTCATTTTTCAATAAATAATTATTTTCTATACATAAAATGAGTGACAACATCATCTTTCTCCATTCAATAAATGAAACAAAGCTTGAAAATGGTGAGTGAGAATTGAACATACAAAAATCAAAAAAATAAAACTCTGTATACAAAAAAAAACTACAGAATCAACAGACTCTCTTCACAAAGCTGAAAGCAAAGAAAGGATGATAAATTCCTGAAAATCCTATTCAAAAACTGATATCTGATGAAGAGATAGGGGTGACTTGATTTATCTGATACTCGGGCTATTATTAATATTTGGGTCAGATCCAAAAAGCATGTCAACCTATATAAAAAGAAGACTTGATAAAGAGGCAGGGAGGATATATTACCGTATCTCCTTTGAAACGGTTTTGTTATATATTCTACTACTTCTCCAATTTCTATCAGTATTTGTTTGTTTCTTCCTGTTGCTCCATTTCCTATTATATCCAAACATTTCTGTGTTTCTATCATTCCTCTATTCATCTGCCGTTCCCTGTGAACATTCTATCGCCCTCTCCAACTTGGTTTCTTCTATTCTAGTATTGAATCTCTGTATTAAAAAGAAAGACTTGGAATTGTCACACCATGTATCACAATTTTTTGTTCTTATGTATTTTTATGTATTCCTGTATCATTCTTCATACTTCTTGCTGATAAGCACCTCAGTCATGGAATTAGTCTACTGTTATGATTAATGAATTGTCATTATACAACCGATAATTTTTTATAGGTTTTCCCTTTGCGATTTCTCCTCATTTCTCTTCTCCATCTGCTTCTAATTCAATATTCCTCCGGGGCTCTGGCACTTTCTCCAACATAAGATCATGTTCGTCCCCCTTTCCTCCTTCCAGGTCTCCAAAAATAAATTCGACCCAATTTCGTGTAGAACTGATCTTATGTTTTTTTATCTTCAAGCTTATCCTCACTTCCTCCCCTTCTCTTTCACAACATATTAGTTTCATCAATTCCTTCTCTCCACTTTTCATCATAACAAGAAAAAGTAGAAGAAGAAGGAGAAGATCAAGAAGATCAAGAAGATCAAGAAGAAGAAGAAGAAGAAGAAGAAGAAGAGGAAGAAGAAGAAGAAGAAGAAGAAGAAGAAGAAGAAGAAGAAGAAGAAGAAGAAGAATAAGAAGAAGAAGAAGAAGAAGAAGAAGGAGAAGAAGAAGAAGCAGGAGAAGGAGAAGAAGAAGAAGAAGCAGAAGAAGGAGAAGAAGAAGAAGAAGATGGAGAAAAAGGAGAAGGAGTAAATGCTAGAGGAAGAAGAGAAAAAAGTCTGGATAGAGAAGTATAACTAGCAGCCATGACTCATTTGCCCCATAAAACTTGGACGCCCATAAATAATAAATTTCCACAGCGGTCCACACATATTCAGTGAACATTTCCTCCCCTTCTCACTTTACCTTATTCTTTACCACTTTTTCCCAATATTTGCCTCTTTTTCCCCTCATACTTCCCTCTACATTCCCATTTCATTGCACTTTATTATTGGATTTTCTCCATACGCCGTTTTTTTTGTATTTGAGGACATACCCGCTCATTCAACAATCATCTCTTCATCCATTTTGGAACTAAACAAAGTAGTCTAATTATAAGCCTTGATTGTCTTCTAATTTTTTTTGTTTCTAATCATCTTCATCGATTTCCCTTTTCCCGCTACTCCTGTACTCACCTATATGATCAGTATTGATCCAATTTCAGGTCACGTTTGCCCTCTTTTTTTCTACCCACCTCTTTATCCAATCTCATTTCTTCCTCAATTCCTACACCTATGAATCTACTTGACGTTACATTTTTTTTGTTTTCACTTTCCCCTCAATTCTCGTATTCTTATCATTTTCATGTAATTTCATTGAATATTCTTCTTTTCTTAGTATTTCAATAATTAATCTATGTATTTACTCCTTCTGTAATCATATCATACTAAAAATGTGTTGTGGCCCTTTTTTTCTCTCTTTCTACTTCTTTTTCACTCTCTTTCGATCTTCATTCTCTTCCCTTTGCTTTGAATACTTCTCCTCTTACTTCTCCTTTTTCTTCTTCTTCTTCTTCTTCTTCTTCTTCTTCTCCTTCTTCACCTCTTCTTCTTCCCCTCTTCTTCTTCTCGTTCTTCCCCTCTTCTTCTTCTTCTTCTCCTTCTTCTTCATCATCCTTACTTTCTTCTACTCTCAATTCTCTCTCGTTTTTCTGTTTCTCCTCTATCATCCTAATTTTTGAAGCTACTCTCAATTCTCCTTTCTCCACATCTTCTTCTGTTTTCATTTTCTCCCTCCCTTCCTTCTCATCCTCTCTTCGCTCTAATGAGTTTCAAAGTCCCCTATTCCTCTATCCAATAATAATATATTACGCCGACCAGAGACCCGGTTAGAATATTTTATTAGTTGGCAGACAGTTAGAAGTCCCTCCACGGTTCAGAGATCGGCGAGTCTTTGATTTATAGCCGGCCAAATTCAAACTTCGCATTCGCCAAAAGTCGAATTTAACTTCTGTGGAAAAGCAGCTGATAAGAAATGGTATGCTACAATATTGTGAATTCTCAAACATTTGAATATTACTCCAAGTCAGTATCTTTCATGATCTGTAGCATAGAGAAACAATAGCGTAAGTAGATATCCCATGGTATAGGGCGTTTATGTCGCAACTTTTACTGTTATCTCAAGCCAATTACTGTTGAATATTGTCGATTTTTACTGTTTTAAGAGTGTATGAACGGCACAATATGAGAGACTACTAGCGTCATAAAGCTTCACAGAAAGAACTACGAGGACTATCAGCTTGAGATAACAGTAAAAGTTGTCTGGTTTTCTGGTTATCTGGTTGTCTGGTTATCTGGTTGTCTGTTTATCTGGTTATCTGGTTATCTGGTTGTCTGGTTATCTGGTTGTCTGGTTATCTGGTTGTCTGTTTATCTGGTTATCTGGTTATCTGGTTGTCTGGTTATCTGGTTGTCTGGTTATCTGGTTATCTGGTTATCTGGTTATCTGGTTATCTGATTATCTGGTTGTCTGGTTATCTGGTTATCTGGTTATCTGGTTGTCTGGTTATATAATTATGGCTATATGGTTATTTATGCTCAACGGATCTCGAAAACGGCTCTAACGATTTTCACGATATTTGGAGTACAGTTGACCGAGCGAAGTGAGGTCTAAGATTCAAGTCGACGGTTTGGCATTTCTCTTAATTTTTAAATGTTTATATGTTCATATTTTGCGCATTCACGGCGAAACGCGGTAATAGATTTTCATGAAATTTGACAGGTATGTTCCTTTTTTGATTGCTCGTCGACGTATATACAAGGTTTTTAGAAATATTGCATTTCAAGGATAATATGAAAGGAAAAAGGAGCCGTCTTCATACGCCAATGTTTAAATATTTGAATGTTTGAATGTTTGAATGTTTGAGCCTCCATCATGCGCCAATATTAGAGTAAACATCAGACTATAGAATATTATACATCATAAATCAGCTGACAAGTGATTACACAGATGTGTGGAAAAGCCAGTCTATTGCTGTATTTCCATAAGGTCTATAGTTTCAATGAGGTACTTGTGGATGAGAATACTGCGAGAGGTCTACTGTTCACAGAACTACTAGTAAGTTTATGATATCAAAATTCGATTGCACTAGGTCTCATCCCTGGGAAAACTCGCTGAAGGACATGAAGAGGATAATTTATCCTTGGAAAAACAGATGATGATTTCGTCGTCAGACGATAACAGAAGATGCGTAAGCCTGTGTGGGGGATCAGCTGTGTAATCAATTAGCTTACCGTATCTCGCGAGAAATCTACATATTTCAATTGACTCGATCAAAATACAATAATTTGAATTGTTATTGACATGAGATTGTATATATCATAGTATTCAAAGTTAATCATTATTTTACAGCTCCAAGTGATTTGTGAGTGTTATTTTGTTTTTCAATTTGGTATGTGAACAATCCAAATTAAAACTTTTGTTTACAAATATTTAGACTGAAAATTTAACCTTAATTCAAGTGTATGGAACATAATCTCGTTTTTAAATATTTGAAGTGTTTAAATAAAAAAAAGTAAATTCGTATGGTGGGAGTGTATAAATCAAAATTCGGGGAAGAAACAGTTTTGGTCTATGCCTGCTAGTCCTTCCCCAATCATTTTAAAGAATTGAGTTCTGTTTATCAATAAATAAATAACGAGCAAAGATCGGTGCCCATTATTATCTATTGATGAGAGCTTCTTTGTAAGTTTAAAAATTTTGAAATATTGTACAATAATAGATACACAAATTATTGCATTGCTGACTTTTAGATTGTTTTGAGATGAGAGATGTCTCTGTCTACATTTCAACTTCCTTATTTCGTGAGTAGGCTAGCATCTGCTGAGGCTTAGAATATGATTTTTATCGAAATAAATATTCAAAACCAAACTAAACAGTCAAGAAGATATGTGAATACAAGAATTATTGTTTTAAGAGTCTTCTTGTCTGAATTTGAAATTGTTGTTCGAGTACATTTGATCGAAAACTATCAATGCAGTTCCTCCGTTATGGATGTCAAGTCTATTCTTTTGAAGTGAGTATATTAATATCAACTATCAGTTTGAAAGCCGAGTGGTATATTGTTTTGGAGGTCTGTAGTTTTTACATTTCGACTTTTCTCTTCATTCCATCTGATAACAGAGTCACAATTTGAACTTGTACTTGAGAACTTGATTTATTTGTTTAGTAGCCTCGAAAGATAATCATGATGATGAAATATGCCATTGAACAGAATGGACAAGTTTGAACATATCTAGTTCACATTACAATAGGCTCACAACGTGCAGAATAGAATAATAATATAAAGAAAATAAAAATCTTAGTACCTTTTCTAAAATATTTTATCACAACATGTTTCACTTGATAATGGCATGAATGTCCGAAACATGTTGTGATAAAATATTTCAAAAAGGGTACTGAGATTTTTATTTTCTTTATATTTATATTACAAGTAGCCCTATACAGGAAAGAGATAGAATAATAATAATTGAAAGTAACCATGATGATAAAATATGCTTTTGAACAGAATGGACAAATTTGAACACATCTAGTATACATAACAATAGGCTTCCAACGTGCAGAACCTTATCTTAGGCCCTTTGTAGCTTGCATAAGTCAATAATGAAACAGAAAAATGTTCAGGTACAGGTTTGGTATAAATTTCTTCATTAATTGGAAGAGTTGAAATTGGATAATAAGAATAAATTGATATTCTTACCTTAGAAACTATGTTCCTCCACTAGAAGTTTTGTTCAGATTCAATCATCTTCAGTGCTCACCTGTAAAGACAAATCAATCAATTGGTAAACTCATCAAAAAAACCAAAATCACAAAAAATCTAGAACGACTGTATTGATGAGAGAAAAAATTTGTTTTTCATATATCATAGGAAAGTGTTAGTGATAGTGAAATGTTCATCCCTTCAAACCAAACAAATTATTATTGTCCTACTAACTTGATTGTATGAAACTATTTCATAGGATACAAACTAGACTAATTAATTGTAGTCAAAAACTAGACGAACTGGATCATAGGATGAGGTTTGAAAAAGTCCATTCAGTAAAATTAGGATAAAATAAATAGCTTATTAGTCTCTGAATAGGTGCTAATTTTTAAATAATGATAAACAAATATATATCATAGAGGGAATAATTATATCAATATAATTATTCTAATATGGCTATTTTATGTTATAGGAGAATCAATGAGTGAGTAAATCTGGAGAGAATCACATCAAGAATGTAGGAACTCAAGATGAGACGGGACATTAATGAGTATAACTCGAGTGGAGAATCATTCCACGAAATTTAAAGTGAAAAAATATTACCATCAATTTTCCTCTACACAAAAGTGTAGGAATAAGAGTGCAGGATGTAGTGAGAAGAAATTCACAAAGAAGGGAACAACTTCACACAATTAATTTTCATGTAATTACAGGCAGCCTTCCACCACGAGAATAATGGAAAGAAACAGCTTCACACAATTAATTCCACATAATTACTGCAAGAAAGATGCGTCCAAAGCAGAATTTCCACTCATATTTCTCACAATCTGGTTGTTTATCATGAAGGGAAGGGTGAAAAGAAGAGGATTAATTTTCTGGTGACAAAGATGGATGATGGAGTGGGGATGTGGGAGGATAAGGATGATAGAGGAGTGTGGAGAGGGAAGATTTTTAGAAGGAAAATGGATGGTTCAAGGAAAGAAAGTCTGGTGGAAGGAGAAGAAGATGAGGTTGTGATTCGAGATCATGTTGAGGAAGAAGAAGGAGAATGGAGAATAGAGGATAGAGGAAAAGTGAAAGAAGAGGAGGAGGTGAGAATGGAGAATAGAGGATAGAGGAAAAGTGAGAGAAGAGGAGGAGGTGGTGGTGAAAAAGAGGAGGTGGTGGAAAAGAAGTGGAGGTGGCGGATAAGAAAAGGAGGTAGTATTAGAAGAAGGAGAATGAATAAGAGGAGGGAGATGAAAAGAGAAAGCTGAAGAAGATCATGGAAGAAATTTCAGTCAATAATAGAATAAGATGTGATGTAAGGGGAAACGGGGTTCGGAAGATGAGGAGGTGATGGTGAAGAAGAGGAGGTATAAGGAGAAGAAGGGAAAAGGAGAAGAGAAGAAAGAGGAAAAGAGAAAGCAGAGGAAGATGATGGAAGAAATTTCAGTCAATAATAGAATAAGATGTAATGTAAGGGGGAAAAGGATTCGGAAAATGAGTAAAACGAAGACAGAAAAAAAGGGAGTGGAGACTTGATCACAGGTAGAATTTCGCATTAGAAGATGATGGAAGAAGAGGAGTATTCGTAGTCGAAGGAGGAGAAGAAATGAGGAAGAAGAAATGTATGACATAATGGAGAATAGGAGAAGAACTAAGGCAATAATAGAATAAGGGGTGATGTGAGGAGAAACGGGATCGGAAAATGAGTAAAACGAAGACAGAAAAAAAAGAATAGAATGACTTGATCACATGTAGAATTCCGCATTGGAAGATGATGAAAGGAGAGAAGTATTTGTAGTCGTAAGAGGAAAAGAAATGAGGAAGAAGAAGTGTATGACAGAAGGAAAATAGAAGGAGAACTAGGGCAGGATTGGAAAGGAGGAGAAGGGGTAGAAGGATGAGAAGGGTAAGAGGGAAAGAAGGAGTGGGAAAACAAAAATTAATAGTGGCAGGGGACAAAGAACAGGACAGAAGTAGTAGTAATATACGAGAAGGAGCGAGAAGAAGAAGAAGGGGACGAAGAAGAAGAAGAAGAAGGAGGAGAAGTAGAAGAAAATGGAGGAGGAGGAGGAGGAGGAGAAGGAGATGAAGAAGAAGAAGAAGAAGAAGAAGAAGAAGAAGAAGAAGAAAAAGAAGAAGAGAAGAAGAAGAAGAAGAGGGAGACGAAGAAGAAATCGGTGAAGGAGGAGGTGAAGTAGAAGAAAATGAAGGAGATGGAGGAGGAGGAGGAGAAGAAGAGAAGAAGAAGAAGAAGAAGAAGAAGAAGAAGAAGAAGAGAGAAGAAGAAGAAGAAGAAGAAGAAGAAGAAGAAGAAGAAGAAGAAGAAGAAGAAGAAAATGAAGGAGATGGAGGAGGAGGAGGAGGAGGAGGAGGAGGAGGAGGAGGAGAAGGAGGAGGAGGAGGAGGAGGAGGAGGAGGAGGAGGAGAAGGAGGAGGAGGAGAGGAGGAGGAGGAGGAAGAGGAGGAGGAGACGAAGAAGAAGAAGGAGGAGAAGAAGATGATCAAGAATACGAATAAGGTGAAAAGACCGCACCACAAGATATTATAACACAAAGACAATCTGGGGAGATAATCCCCTCAGAATAAAAATCCAGACCAGGCTTCGAGAAAAATGTCTGCGTCCCAGAGATGATGACAACAAAGAGATAGGCCACAGTAATGAGTTGTAATTAGAGACCATGTTGTTGAGGGCTCTCCTTCTCTCTTTTCCTCTCCTCCATCTCCTTCTCCCTCTTCTCCCTCTTCTTCTTCTTCTTCTTTTCTTCTTCTTCTTCTTTTTCTTCCTCTTCTTCGTGCGAGGTATAGGAAGGCCTTATTGTTTTCAAGAGGCCTCACTAAAAACTCCTTCCCACTCACCTGGGCGCTGAAACGGAAACTTACAGGAAAAGGGAAAGAAAAGCAGTAGAGGGGAAAATGAGTAGAAAATTCCCAGAGAAGGGAAGAGAAAACCGGAAGAGGGGACAATGGGTAGAATGCTCCCAGAAAAGGGGAAATAAAACCGGAAGGGAAAAATGAGATGCACTCACACGACCTGAACAGTCATACAGTTAGTTACTCATTTTATAAGTTGTGTTTATAACTTACATTCTCACAACTTAGATACTTGCTATTTTCCAGTTAGTTACTACTTCCTCATTTCATAAGTTACCAACTAGCCCCAAGGGAACTCAATATCTTCCTTATATTACAATCTATGAGTCACCTACCCTCTTACTGAAATATTTATAATTATTCTAGTTGGGAATAAACCTTGGTATTAATTTGAAAAGAATCTTTGGATGATTATCATGAGAAGAGAACTTATAAAGATCATTAGTATCTCATTCATCACTCAAGCACAAGCCTAAGCCCTTGCAAGCATCTTCTCCAGCAATTAAATACAAGAGCCTCTTCTCAGACATCTACAAACTTTACATTATCACAGTGAACAATGGAAGTAGATTTGCATCACTTTTAGACGATTCAAACATCAACTAATCACTAAAAAAGCTAGTTGTATTCTTTTAGAAAAAATTAGTTTCGTTTTACAACTCAAGAGAAAAAACAAATAGCGAATCGTATTTCCCATTCATTTTTCCACTTCTTGGGGTTTGTATCATTGAAATGCATTGACATTTTTCATTCATGAAATCCAGTCCACTATCTTCCGGATGCATGAAGGTCTATTGAATTTCAACTGTGGTTGAATGCTATGACAACCAATGAGTGAATCCGATGATGGCTTTAATCACAGTTAATTCAACTCAATTCAATTCTATTTCCACGGAAAAACAAACACATATTCAATAATTATTGTTACAACAATCAAGACAAATCAAGCAAATATATTTCCCCACATAGGCTACTACCCGTATGTGGTTAAATTTATTTATTTATTGTATAAAATACTATAATCATAATAAAATTATGACATTGGAGGAAAAACTAGGCTGAGCCTGTACTATTTCTCTCCAAAAATTTTGATAAAATGTTAATGTTGTCCAAAAGTCCAAAAGATAAGGTTATATAGTCACACACTGCTTCGTCACTTGATTTTTGGTCCAGAAATGATGATTTAAAATTTCGAAGGTTGATTTCATACTCTAAATGAATCACAGAATGTATCTCAATAAATTTAAAAACTTCAGAAATACTGCACTTATTCAAAAAAATTGAATACAAAATCAAAAATCTATTCACTATTTAAATTTCATGTAATTTTTGTGCAACCGGGCCTATTTGGAGCACCACCTCCGTAAATAGAGCCGTAGTGCATTCGTGTGACGTCAGCACAGGTAGGGCTCCTACACCAATAGAAACACTAGCTGATATAGATCAGCTGAAATCAACAAATTTCTATTGGTGTAGGAGCCCTACCTGTGCTGACGTCACACGAATGAACTATGGCTTTTGTTTACGGAGGTACAGTAGTGTTTGAAGACCATCATGATCATATTACAAATTCCAGTGAGAGAATTTTGATATAATGTTGTAATGCATTTCAAGTTTCCAGGAAAACAATCCACATTTTCTTCTCTTTTAAGAGACTTTTCTCTCACAAACCCAGTCACCCTCTCTCTCTTTTGCTCTTCTTTCTCTCCTTCTCCTCAAACTCCTTAACCTTCTCACTCCTCTTTATCAACTCTCTCCTCTTCTACCACCCTCTCTCCACTCTTCTTCTTCTTCTTCTACTCTGAAACAACGTTTTTCACTCGGGAATCTTCCTTCTTCCCTCCTACTCATTTTTCTTCCCGTCCGAGAAAAACAGAAATTCTGTCACCGTGTTGGCGCTCGTTTCTGACAGGAATAATAACATGGAAATCCTCCACTATTCCAAATATTTTCATCAGCTTTTCAACCAACAAGTAGCCGTTGAAGTTTATTGCGTTCAAGAATTTTAGTTGCACCGTTTTCTTGTCTCTTGCTCACAACCATTCCATGAAACTATGATATTAATATTTTTCCAAGTCTATTACTATAATACTTCAATATTAATAAAATGAAATACATTCTCAAGTACCCTTTTATTTAAGGTTATATTAATTCTCCAATCATGTTTCAGCCAGTTATGACCATTTCCAAGTGGAAGTCTAATGGCCATAGATTGTTGAAACATGTTGTGGAGGAAAAATTGATTGATTGATTGATTGATTGATTGAGTACTTTATTTATGTAGATTACCATATATACTGGCTTATCCACTTATATACAATAGCTTACAATACAGCAAAATTATAGATGAATTTACATAATATAGACTAAGAAAATAATTATTGAACTGTATATGATATGAAAAAGCAATTTGTGATATAATAACTATAGATAATAATTATATTGTTATGCATCTACATAAATTGGCGAAGCTTTGGACATATCAATGTCCATTCTTCGGAAAGAATATTAAAAATATCCTCCCCACTAACTCTCTACCAGAGAAATAGAGAATTTCAAAGAGAGATTACAGATGTTTCAATCAATTCTGTCAATCGTAGTAGTCCTAAAAGTGGAAATTCCTACTATGATACTGTATCTCAATGTTCTTCATAACTCCTAAAGATAAGATTATCTTACCTTGATATTATTACCTTGAGCATGAGGTGAAATTCTCAAATTGATTATTGCAATATCAGCAGCAATTTATACAGATATGGGAAGAATTCGAATTTCAAACACTATTGAGCTGGGTTTCCACATCATATCAGTATCTGAGTGGTGTCCCGTACAGGGAAAAATCATTCCCATGAAATCTTATGAGATTATTCCCACTCAGCCCTCAGTCCTATTGGATCTTGAGAGAGTAAATAATAATCGGTACAATTTTTGTAAAAAAACGTGAAATTTTGTAATGTACTCGAACTTTCAATGTGTGATAAATTACTTTTAAATACAAATGCAACAAACATGAATAAATACAGCAGATAATATACGAGTATAAGTTTGCTTACATAGAAGAGATGAAATGAAGACTCGTGCTGTTTCAGCTCGGGGTTGACCTACTTAGATGTCACATTTCAAATTCTACTTTGATTTATCGGTCGTCTTTTTATTAGACGATACTATATGTCGTTGTCTATTAATTTGTATACAAATTATGCTAGGTACTTATTGATACATATATGCATCGCATGTCCTCAGAGATTGGACACTTTTCTACTCAAGACTATGATATATGGGCACTTACTTTCTCGATAAGCCTAGGTCTTCAGAGGATTAGTTATTCCTCAAATTTATTGTTTATGTAATAACTCAAATGTATATAATATACTCTCACTCTCATGTGTGTAGGCCTACTTTAGTGCATTTATCATAGTAGCTTGAATAGTAGTTGGTACTTGAAAGCTCTGTTTACTAAAATATATAGTATGTGTTTACCACGCAATGAAGCCCAATGACTTAGATAGCTTTGGGCACGTCCATTGTCGGCCCCGACTGATTACGACAGTCGTGAGACCCTTTCACGGCTCAAATTATGAATTCAGGACTTTCCGAAATAGACTACCCAACAACAAAGAACTATACAAATGTACTTTTCCACTTTCAAGGATATAGGTTCAACTTAGTTACGAACACTTCCTCTAGTATCCTCTTGTCACAAATCAAATCATATCGAATTAATTTGAAAGAAATACCGGAACAAATAGACAAATTGGAATGAGATATAGTCCAGGCGCTGGCTTACATTGAGCATACATGAGAGAGGCAGAGAATTTGACTTCGGATTATTGTTAGGGGGTCTTTAGTGTATATGAAACTCGATGTCGTCACGTCCCAGGGTGGTCGACAGATTGGGGGGGAGGGGGGAAAGTTGTAAAAAACGCGCGCTTATAAAATCACCTGTCCTGCAGTTACTATTCATAGTAAAGCTTTGAATTTTTTCTCAATATTATGTACACATAACTGGCTTTCAATGTGGTCCTCTACATTTTTGCGATAAACCGCATAGTTTTTCCGTAAAAAAATAAAATATCTCGAAAAATGAATTTTTTAAGTATGGACTTTTTATTATTTCTCGAATATTTAAGTCGTTGGCCGACTTAGAGGGAAAGGTTCTCAATAAACGTTGTAGGCCGTTTCTTCCTGAATCCAATGATATATATAGTTTGGGGGTTACGATCATAGATGCGGCGGTGGGAGGGGGATAAGTAGCACTGTTACGCTGCGGCGCGGTCCTCCCCCATGATTAATGCGCGTAGTGGCCTGTCTATCGCATCGCTCCTACTAGTCTATGCATTCAAATTATGTATTTCAGGAACGCTATCTTATGTATTTTCGGTCGCTGAACACGATTTTTCAACTCTCAAGCCTCAATAATTAATAATTCTCATCATAATATACAAATTATGGTCAAAATTACAAACATTATTATTTATAATTACATTGTAATGAAGAACCATCTTTTTAGAATCCTATATGTGTTTCTCAGTCGATAAAAAACTAATATTTCATGAAGAGACAATAATTATTCGATTTAGTTCAATTATCACTTTGGAATTGCGAAGGTCAATTAATAGAGTAAGTTAAACAAATTATATAGGCTACCCCATATAGAGCACCGTGTAAGTGGAGTAAAGTATTTTCTTCATATAAATTTATAGTTGAATCACAAATAATGCTAATTACTCCCATTTGATATGACTAAATATTTGATTTCAAAGAAGATACAACTCTCTATCAACTGATTTCTCTAACTCAAAGACCTTAAAGAGATATAGACCCACAATGCCTATGCCTTCTCAATGATAGCTCTTACTTGAAATTGAAGGCCGCCATTTTAGCACGAGATATTATATATTATATAAATTTGTAATACTATAGATCACAAAGGCATTGGTGGCATTGGTATGTAATAATCTTATGGGTTGCCCCCTCAATGGCGGATTTCAATTCCAAGTACGACACTAGCGCTGCATGTGAGTCTATGCATCTTTAAGGTCTTTGCTCTATAACTTATATCTACGAATAGATACTTTTCATCTGGCTGAGTTTGACTGATTGTCTTGGGATGGTACTTGAATGATAGTTGAATTGAAGATATCTTTGTTGAATCTGGAATATTTTTGGAGAGAATACTGTTAGAAATCTATTGAGGGGAGATCAGTATAATCAAGGTGTGAGAGCAAGCAATCAATTCAATGAAACAACTACAAGAAGGACTCATGAACGGTTCAAATATGAGAGATTGTCAACGTATATTTGAAAGAAGTCTGAAGCTATTTGTGGAGTTTTTTTAGAATCACAATGCAAAATCAATGACTACTTGAAATTTATGACTGATTATTGTAACATAGTTTGAATTATCTTCAATTGTATTCGTGCTCTTAAGGAAGGACTCTGGTATTGCACATAGAAACTGGTCGAGAAAAGATCCCATACTTTTTTCATTCAATCACACAAACTATGCAATGGAGTCTGTGTTATATCTAGAAAATATGAAAAAATACCCATAAAAGTAGAAAATCATTTCCAATAAGGAAACATTAACTTGTGCCGTGCTTTGAATTTAGAAAGTTAATTTTGAATTTAGAATTTAGAAGCACACACAATATAACTTAATAAAAGGGATGCTTGATAAACATACCTAGTGCTAGAGAACGGGAAACCAGAAATGACAAGAGAGACAAAGAAGTAGAGCATGGCAGCCATGATTAACACCAAGTTCTGAACAGACTACATTTAGTACTGCTAATGACAGTCGACAGACGCTGAGTGAGTCCACTTCGCTTTTCTTGTCTTGAGGTGGACAGCTGTGAGATCGTCCATACTAAATAGACCTAACCAACACCAACTGTGATTGGCAGTTACTATACTCTAGAAAAATTTCCACCAATAGAAAGGGACGTTACAACTACAATTTAAGATACATTCTCCCACCAAGTGACAGCTATTTTTCCTAGGCAGCTATAAATTCCTTACCTTATAAGGTCGTGAACCAGACTTATATTCTAGGAAAAATGTTGATCTTCCCACAACTTCTACACATACACCTATAGAGTCGACACTACACAACGCAAAAAGCAAGGTTCATGAACTAGACTGTTGCTCTAGGAAAATTGATGTTATTCCTAGGATCCTAGCTTCTACGCACACACTTACAGAGTCAACACAACACAACACAGAAAAGCAGAACAGCAAAATCCATTTTTATAACAGGCTAACTTCTCAGGCTAATTTTCATAATTCTCATCACTCATAATTGTAACAATATTTATTGCTACAAACTCTATACAGTCAATACATTGAGTCTCTGTCAAAAGGAAACCTTGAAGATGTAATAATGTGACAACCGTTACAACCGTTCATGCTTTGGAACAAACCCTCATTCGATCATCTAGAACTCATAGGTGAGTGATTGGAATACCTAGTCTTCAAAGGCTTTCCTAAAATGGCTGCTACTATATAAATAAATCTTCCATCAAAGATATTCTGTTCAAGTATGTTGACATGTGACATCATTATGGATATCACTGGAGGGTGTGAAGAAAGTCATCGAAGGATCGAAGGAAGTAAAACAATAATAATGAGAGATGAGAATGATTTCCAGAAGCATAACCTTCTCACGAGAACATTACATTTTTCTTCAAGACTCTGATGGAAAACAGAATCTGCATAATGTTATCAATGGTCTGGAAGCAAGTGAAGAAATGTGTGATTCTCTTTTGAATGTAAAAATGAAATAGTTATTCGGTCTCCAACGATTTTTATCTTAACATAGTTGTGGCAAATTGTAAAAGTGTATTCTTACCTATAAAAAAACAGAGCTCTGTCATTCTCCACGATGCACTTAAACAAAATATCCTAGTTTTAGTTCATTCTAGAACAAAAAGATCTGATCTCTGTATTTTTACTAGGTAGCTGTTTAAAGATAATTCAACATTGAAGTTTTAGTGCAGCATGCATTTTACAATAACCGCAATCTCTGTCAACATCTGATGGATATTTGAAAAAAAAACTATTAATCTCACTTGGCCCATAAAATTGTAAGTGGAACTAGTTGTGGATTGATTTGACTAAATCCCTAAATATCGTTGACAAATTCTCGTAATGATAACATGGCTCTCCTGAATTCAACTCCTACTTCACTTTTTAAAACTTTCAATACGCTGCAAGATTATAGAAACTTTGTGATGAGAAGAATCATGAAAATTCTCAATGAAGATGGAGTGATACAGGTGGACATTGTTTTTCATGTCTATGGTCTAAATTCAAACAAAAGTAGTAAACATACTAGAAGCAGCAAAGTAAAAGAATCACTCCAATAATAGGCTCTCCAAACCATCGAGACTTGATTTCTAAATCTGTGGCAAGGATTTGCACGTTAACATACGTTTAACATACGTTAGCTACGTGCAGGAATACATTCATTCATTCATTTGTGGATTGAATTACAAATCATATAATATTATGTTTGAGAAAGAATCACAGGCATGGCCCAAAACTATTCTATTCCTAACTTTTGATACTGAATAACTTGTTACCATTTCAAAACAGTCTGAACGGGAATACCATAATGGATGAATCAATCAAAAGTTAGTGAAATACCATTATAATAATACTGTTAGAAATAATTTGAATGAATATTAAAATTTTCATTTCATTTTGATTTGACACATATATATTATTATATTGGATATAATTTTTCAAAAGTTCACGACAAACTGAAGATACATGAAAGATAATAACTTTCATACTAAACATAATTATTATTATGATAATAAATGAATGATAAATTCCATATCCACCTTTAAGAACTAAGAGATTCCACAAACACTTCTTGGAAATTAACTGACCACACTATATCAAGTAAGCGTGGCCAGTGTGTACTTAATAATTTAGCCTGCAGCGCATCACAATAAATGAATTTGAAATAAAAACAATAAAACACAAACACATATTAATATTTTCATTATTCTATCTTAATATGTTCCTTGAAACCCAAGTTTCGTTTATTTCAACAGTCATTTCTTAGTTTCCTTGCAGAATGAGATAAAGTTTGTAATTTTGACCATAATTTGTATATTATGATGAGAATTATTAATTATTGAGGCTTGAGAGTTGAAAAATCGTGTTCAGCGACCGAAAATACATAAGATAGCGTTCCTGAAATACATAATTTGAATGCGTAGACTAGTAGGAGCGATGCGATAGACAGGCCACTACGCGCATTAATCATGGGGGAGGACCGCGCCGCAGCGTAACAGTGCTACTTATCCCCCTCCCACCACCGCATCTATGATCGTAACCCCCAAACTATATATATCATTGGATTCAGGAAGAAACGGCCTACAACGTTTATTGAGAACCTTTTCCTCTAAGTCGGCCAACGACTTAAATATTCGAGAAATAATAAAAAGTCCATAATAAAAAAATACATTTTTCGAGATATTTTATTTTTTTACGGAAAAACTATGCGGTTTATCGCAAAAATGTAGAGGACCACATTGAAAGCCATTTATGTGTACATAATATTGAGAAAAAATTCAAAGCTGTACTATGAATAGTAACTGCAGGACAGGTGATTTTATAAGCGCGCGTTTTTTACAACTTTCCCCCCTCCCCCCCAATCTGTCGACCACCCTGGGACGTGACGACATCGAGTTTCATATACACTAAAGACCCCCTAACAATAATCCGAAGTCAAATTCTCTGCCTCTCTCATGTATGCTCAATGTAAGCCAGCGCCTGGACTAATACAGATATTGATAGTATCAATGAAAATTATTCAGAAGGAGATAACACATGATATTAATCATAACAACCATAAAATCTTCTTTCCAACTGTGATATGTATTTTTCTCAGTTTTGAATTTGTATTTCTAGAAATCGTGTTTGCAAGTGTTGATGATATAGGCCTAAAATTTGTTTAATTCATATAAACAGAGAACAGCATTTGAAATAGGTAATTATAGGACAACATTTATATTTTCCCAAGCATAATAATACGTCTTTCAATCTCAATAAGATTTTATTTTCTGCTCCAGCATTGTTTTTTCATTAGTTTTTTTCATTTTTCAGTGGGCCTGCTTACTTTTATTTGCGTACCTATTCCTCTGTTTTTCTTCCTTCCCCCCATTTCGCCCTTCCCTCTTTTCCTCATCACTTCTATTTTCTCTTCTTTGCCTGCCTATTACATGGGAAACCATAGTTCGCTAGATATCTTCCTCTGTTTTTCTCTTCTCCAACACACCCAACAATAAAACCCATGTTTTTTATATTTGTAGCATTCTATTGTATTCTATTAATTTGTTTTGTAATTCTTTGTCATTTTGTTTTGTGTGTTTTAATAAATTGAAATTGAATTGAAAAGTAGTGTTCGCAAAATGTCAAATATAACAATAATGAATTCGTAAATAGCTCAAATCACGTTCAAATATCCACTTCCAATTTTGCAAATTGTCAAATATATCAATATAGAGATCAGAAGTATTCTTGTTATATTCTATAGAACACGACCATTTTCGAGCACTTGAGCCAAGTGTCAAAATTCCCATCTTTTGTAAACTATAGCAAGGGTACTAGTGATTTATTTACACCATTAAACTAGCCATTATAAAATACTCTATTACATCAATATGGATACGTTGATACATAAGTTTCAAGTATATAGGCCTAGTTATGAATCCAGTTCTCCCGAAATTTCGCTGTAAATAACTGTTTACCGTTAGTATATACTTGCCACCGTTAAGCACATAGTTACTTCAGAGATTCATGCAGCTTCTTTGACGCCATAATTTAGCAAAATTGAGAGAACCTACGTAAGTTTATGACGGGACGGAGGAGGTAAATTAATTTGGCGGACGCTAATGGGAGCGAAGCGCTCAGCCTGCCCTCTGGCGGCAAGCTATGCAATTAGCGATTGTGTGTCCTTCCTTCTGTGATATAAATTCATGATGGCGACTAATGAGCCGTAATAAATTGTGTCAATGCAAGTGTCTGTTACATGAGCAATTAGCGCCCGGCAAAAAGTAGGCTGAAGGTTGAAGGTGCTTTCAAAGTGTTTACAAGTCGGGTCGATGGATTTGATACAGGATAGAAGATACAGGTACGGGGTACAAGATACGAGATACAGAATATAAGACACGAGAGACAAGATAGGAATAAAAATAACAACGAAGTACCTTCTTTATATTTTATTGATGACATTAGCTTATTACAGTCGTTATCAAAAGTAAACATTAATTTGATAAACACCCTTAAACAGATGAACCTATAATAAATCCTCAATAGTTCGTAGTTGACGGGATCAAGCGTTTACTACGAATTATGGAGTGTATAGAATAGGATAGAATAGAATGACTGCCTTTATTTTATACCTCCAATGAGGTATGAACTATAATAGAGGCTATGAAGGAGAAGGATTAGAGGAAACACGATTTTATTACGAATTATCGAGGAAACCGAAATACATCACATTACTACGAATTATAGAGGTTTTTTCAAGGGGCCGTGCTTCCCCTAAGAATTAAAGAGGATTACGGATTAGAGAGGTCCGAATTATCGAGGTTTTATTGTGGTAATAGTGGATGCTAATCATCTCAATAATTTTAGGTACGAGCATAGACAATAATAACTTTTATCTGAATCAAAAGGCTTGTATCTGTAGTACAAGATGCATTATACAAGGTAATAATGCACAAAATGATTAAATACATTCAATGTGTTTCACAATGTATTCAATACTCTGTTTGGATTCAATGGATCTCATATTCAGTAGTAATGTTGACATCTCTGAACGAAATCATTTTAATGGATCGTTAAAATGTTACCAAAATTCCAAAGAGATGGTTTATCAATAAAATCAGGCTTCTTTCCTTCAATTTTTTTTCAGATTATTTAGAGTCTGAAAGCTGTAGCTGAGAATTTCTGAAATGATAAATCAAGAGGCAAAGATACTCCTCCTCCACTTCTTCTTCTCTCCCTCTATCTTCTTTCCCACTGTATTTCATATTCTCCTCCTTCTCTCCATTCTTCTCAATTTTTTCCTCCCCCCTTAATCATTTTTTGTATCACCTTGTATAATCTATCTTGTACTACAGATACAAGCCTTTTGATTCAGATAAAAGTTATTATTGTCTATGCTTGTACCTAACATCTTTCAAATTAACTTCTTTCACTCGTCAACATCTCCTATTTCTTATCTCAGTTTCCTCATCTTATTTGTCTAACTACAAAATATCTCTACAACATAGTTGCAACGCTGCAACCATAAAACGGAAAAGCACAAGTGAGACAATGATACATAGAGAACTTAATTCGGATACTAAGTCAAAATTTACTTTGAACTCTGGAATATGAATAAATGAGAGACATTTATTCATTTCCTCGACAAGAATAGCATTATCAAACTCATATATCACTGCTTACAAGGAGACCTGCTAATGCTCTCTACTTATAGTAAGAGCATTTTTCACTTAATGTTTTGAAATTGATAATGGAGAAGTATGGTTATGCAAAACAGTAGCTCACAAGAATTTTAGATTCTTGACTCCAAGAAACCAAAACGACTCCAAGAAGACTCCAAGACTACATTGTAGAGTATCATCATAGAGAAACAATAGCGTAAGTAGATATTCCATGGTATAGGGCGTTTATGTCGCAACTTTTACTGTCATCTCAAGCCGATTACTGTTGGTTATTGTCGAATTTTACTGTTGTTGGGGTGAGAGTATATGGAAGGCACAATATGAGAGTCTACCAGTGTCACACAGCTTCACGGGAAAGAAATACATGAAGTATCGGCTTGAGATAACAGTAAAAGTTGCGACATAAACGCCCTATAACATGGTATATCTATTTATGCTATTGTTTCTCTATGGTATCATCGTTATTTATTACTCCAGTATTGCTTAACACTTTGAAATATCTTAGATTAGATTAGATTTCTTTATTAATGTATGTTACAATATTTACTGGCTTATACACTAATTTACATTTAATGACGATAATGCTAGTTATTCCACGAATTTCACAAAGTATAAATAATTAATGAATGAGAATAAGTATAGAATGCAATTAGAATAACGATAATATAATAATGTTATGTAACTCCATAAATCGGCGGTATTTCAACAAATAATCGTCGATTCTTTTAGAAGGATATGAAATATCCTTCTCATTAACACACGACCGGGTTATCTTACATAGATCATGGAAGAATAAACATTGATAGATGTAAATGATTTATTCTTTTCACATTCGAAATCATGAGTCTACATTCTTTTTACAGTGAGTCGAAATTCCATAACCTACTATTGATATTCCATCATAATATATTTCTGAAGCAGCCCCAGAACTAGAAATAGAACTCGTACTAAAATGAGCTGCCTTCAGTTGCAATATCATGTTCTCCACCCTTCAACAGCACACCAATTCGATATGTCGATACATTTTTTATCGAATGACATTCATCGATATATTTCTATCGACAGCAGATGTCACTCTTTTCGTGGGTGGTTGGTGATGTCGACATAATAATCTAAATCCCAGTGCTGTGAAATTTTCACACATGACAGGACAATAACAAACTGACTGACTCTAGCTTCAGTTTTTTCCTTGGGACTTACACTCCTACTCCTACTCCTCCTCCTCCTCCTCATCCTCATTCTCCTTCTTCGACTCCTTTCTCACCTCATCGTCCTCCTTTCCCTCCCCACCTCCTCCTCCGAGCTAACATTTCAAGCACTGTCGAGCATCTTGGAAACTCAAAAGGCTCTTGGGAAATAATATTTTCTTTTTCGACCCTTTTCTTGTTCTCATTCTACCTACCCTCTGTCTTCTTTTGCTTTTTCTCTATATTTTCTCTTATCATTATTTTTTTCTCTTCCTCCTTCAGTTTTTCCACGTCTTCTTTTCCTTCTTCTATTTCACCTAACTTCTTTTTTCTGCTTCTCTAAGAACCCAACCTTTGGACTCATTTCTTGATTTACTCTATTCTTATTTTCTTCCTCCCCTTCTCCTTACACGTTTTCCCCTCATTGTACTTCAAATTTTTCTTCCTCTCGAATAACATTAATTATATTTATCTATATATATAAAAGCGAAATGACACTCACTGACTGACTGACTGACTGACTGACTGACTCACTCACTCACTCACTCGCAGAACTAAAAATCTACCAGACCAAAAACGTTCAAATTTGGTAGGTATGTTCAGTTGACCCTTTGGAGGCGCACTAAGACATCTTTTGGCAATATTTTAACTCTAAGGGTGGTTTTTAAGGGTTCAAAGTTCGTCTTTTAGCATGTATATTCTTCTCATTCTCTTAATTGTAATTGAAAAAAGGTCATACCATATGTTAATATAGAACTATAATCTAGTCTTTGAAACAGTTGTTAACTGGTAACTAAATTAATAATTTTGTCAGGTTGGCATTAAGTTGAGTTGACTTTGTTAGGTTGCCATCAAGTTGAAGATTGAAATGCATTTATCGCGTAAAAATTGATTGGGCACTGCTACATCAAAAGGAGCTGGGAATATTATATTACTAGCCGTCAGGATCGCTTCGCTCGCCATATCCGTTTAGCCAGACGTTTAGTCTGGACCCCCGACTGGATCGTCCTAACCATTTAATGATTTTATGATAAAAATGCTCAAATGAAAAATGCAGGCGAGCGAAGCGAGCCTGCTGATCTCATTCTTGGACGATCCAGTCGGGGGTCCAGGGGGCGGAGCCCCTGGCCAGACGGATATGGCGAGCGAAGCGAGCCTGACGGCTAGTTTTTTTTCTTAATATTATTTATTTTTATCAATTATTTTTCCTCTTTTTCTGCTACTGGTTTATTATTACCACTATCATAATATTACTTCCACTCACTTCATAAATCCTACTTCCTCTTCTTCTGCCTCTTTCTCTACTTCGCTTTCTTTTCCACTTCTTCCTATCTTGTTGGTTTCTATTCTTCTTCTTCCTGTTCAAGCCAGTTTAGTTTTTAATCTTGTCTCTTTATTTTTTCCTCTTCCTCTACTTTACCTCTAATTCTTCTTCACCTCTTTCTCTTTTTTCCCTATTTTAGTTCTTCACTTTCCTTTTTTTTACTCCTTCACTTTTGTCTCCTTTATGTTCCTCTTGATGTTTCTCTTCAAGCTTTTCTTATTCTCTGTGTATGATGTTCGTCTCCCCCGTCCCTCGTCACTCGTCTTCAGTTTGCCTCGAATGTCGTCTTCTTCTTCTTATTCTTCTTCTTCTCCTTCTTCTTTTCTTCTTCTTCTCCTTCTTCTTTTCTTCTTCTTCTTCTTCTTCTTGACCATATTTCTCTTGCAATCCATTTTCTACCCACTCAACAACTACTCTTATTCCCCACGGCTCCCCACTTCTCTGTTGTGCAGTCTTCTTTCTCAATTCCTTGGAGACTGGTCCACTTGTTCACTCTGACTTGGTCACTGTTTGGTCAGAAATTGTGTTTTTCCCCCATGCACCAATTATGATTTTGCATGAATAAAACATTCAACTACTCTCTTTACACAAGACCAGTTCGCATTAGAGGCTACCTCAAAGAATCATAATAATATATCATTACTGTATCACATAATCCAACATAATATCTAGTTGGAAAGTAATGTTGAACAATTTTCATGTGAATTATCATTACCTAGAGGTCTGGGAACAACTAGAAAAACTCATAGGTTTTCCCTCATTGGTTCTCGTAGAATTTAATCATGATTGAATCGGTTGAATGATTACAAACTGAATAGTTAGTTGTGTTTTTCTGGCTCTAAATTTTAAAAAATTACTCAAAAATTTTCCAATTAATAGTGATTTGAGTGTGATATTGTTGTTTTTTATTCTGTTTTCAACCGTCAAATTTAAAAATCTTAGTTTTCGTTCTTTTTGAGTGAAAATGGACTAAATTTTAGTAAAGTGAAATCATAACCCTATTTTGGACTTTAAAAATGTTATCTAAATTTGGGAGAGGAATAGTACAAGGAGTGTCCTCACTTTTTCTTTGCCAATCAGTGCTTCTTTGTAAAAAAAATAAATGAATAATGATAGAATAAATTGATTTCTTTTGAGAGCTCCAAACAATAATTCATTTTAACTCTAGTAGTTCAAATTCCCCTATTCCAATAACTACATCCCATCTATTATCTCCTTCCATTGCCATTACACACGAGCCAAATCTGAAATCCATTCACTGAGTAGAGAATAAATCATTACCTCATGTGAGTGAACGAATGTGAAGGACAGGAAAGGACTGCTTTCAAATTTTATCACGCTGGAAACAACATTTGTATCGAATAGACGAGAAAAAAATCAGAAACTGTTTCGAACAGAACACACGTTGACAGGCGGGTGACAGAATCTATTTCTACTCCACTAGTGCTGTATCTCGAAAAAAGCGATGCTTTTTCTAATTCACTCACTATTTTCTTCCTTTTTTCTCTGTAACGATTTATTTCTCTATTCGTTCATCTGCTGAGAATCTATCATGTTTCTATTGTACTAATGTCTTGGCTCATAGGACGCTTGACAAGTCTAAAGGACTATTAAATCTATAGACCTATAACATAGAGAATAGATAGCTTAAGAAGATATCCTATGGTATAGGGCTTTTATGTTTCAAATTTCACTGTTAACTCGAACCGATAGCTCTGGTGAAGCTATGTGACGCTGGTAGTTTCTCATACTGTGCCGCTCTTATACGCTAAAACATTAATAATCGACAGTAATTGGCTTGAGTTAACAAAAATCGGCTCGAAATTTGGAAAATAAACGACCTATACCATGATAATCCTCTATGCCTAATCTGTAGGTTCAATGTTCCATTAGATTTAATGAGTGTCCTAGAAACTGGGACTGAATATGATGGGATCTATTTCTACTTGAATGTAATTTCGGGCTGTATTTTTCTTTCCTCTTTTCTTCGCACCTCTTTTCATTGTATCTCTATTCTTCCTTATTCTTCAAGATTCCATAATGATTCATCATGCTTCAAGTATTTCCTTTTCCTCCTCTTCTCTTACCCTTTTCTTCTCCAACTTCTGCTTCTCATTCCATCACACTTATCATCTCTCTCCTACTTCTCTCTCCTCCCAATCGTCATCTCTACCTCTCTCCTCTCACACTATTTTTCTTCTCTCACACCCACACACTCCCCCACCCTCTTCCTTTCTTACTCACTCTCTCACTCTGTCTTTCTCTAGCCCTTTCTCCATCTATTCCTCTCTCTTTTTCTGTCACTCTTTTGATCTCTCTGTCTTTCTTTTCTCTCTCCCCATCGTTCTCCCATTTCCCTTGCTTCTCCTACGAGTAGACTCTCATGTGTTTCGATCGACTTGATAAAAGTGAGGAAATGAACTACTTCTGCCTCATCTGTTCTGTGCCCTGCTGTGACGTCACAAGTGAAGCTGTATCTAGTTTTACAATCATCGATTGAGACCCTAAAAATTTATATCGCAACATTCATCTCTCATAAGTTGCAGAAAATCTACTCCAGCGTCTCTATCACATCAAATAAGTATCACAACTGATAATTATTATCAAACGAAAATCCAAATTAATTGCTGTAAATCACCCCGACTTCTGCTACTGCAAATATTGACAACAAGGTAAACAGCCATATGGAAATTCGAAGAGCGCTACATGTAATACAGCATTTAATTTGGATTTTCGTTTAATAATTATTATTAATTCATCAGCATTTGAATTAATGCAATATTTCAGTAATTTTCATCTATCACAACTGATATTGACTTCGTGTTATCTGTCTGTCGCGGCAATATATAACAGTCGTAAGGCTCAAATTGACGACGATTGACGGGTTGAGTGATATAATATATTTAGGCGATGTGGGATCTTTCCGCAAATGACTCTCCGCCAATAAATGTCATACGGATTTACTTTATTCTAATATCACAACATGACTTAATAAATAAATAGATGAATAAACATATTATGATGAATGTTGCAGTTGTAGTAGAAATTTCAGTATTTCACTATCATGTTTTGTAGACATGTTTATATGATAACTATACCATCGTGAGCTTATATTGTCCAACATGTTTTCAAAAATATCACTTTGCTGCTTAAAAACCTGCTATGGAGTTTTTCATGACCATTTAGATTATTTTTCCAATCATGTGCCGTTTCACCATTAAAAAAATGTGTACGTTTGTTCAACAATCTTTCCCACTTGAATGAAAACTACTTGATATTGTCAAATCCTATAGTTTATCGACACAATTCGAGATACTAGTTTTGGTTGTTACATCTTCAATCTCTAGTTGACTAAAAACCTCCATTTAACAGAGCTCAAATATTGAGTATCAGGATTGATAGATCTGATTGAAGCTCTGCAATTGGTCATCAGTTGTTGAGCAATGGGAGTTCAGCTCTACCGTCATTGGCCAAGACCATACTCGCTCAAGTATTTCGAATAAAATTGTGGTTTTCAGAGCCGTTAAGCAATAACAAATGAAGAGAAATTATAACTGACTAAGCGAAATGAATAATACAAAAAAGAATGGAAGAATTTACTGAATATACTACAGTATTTGGAAACCAGTAGACACGAAAATATGGAAAATGATTTAATTTGTATTCTGTTATCTTAGTTTCTATCTTTGTATAGTTATAATACTGAGAGTATTTCATTTATTTTTATTTATTTCATTTATTTGCAATACAAACAATAAGATAGTCCTTGTGCTATTTTTCTTCCAAATTTGTAGGTGACACAGTCCAAGATGAGGTTAGAATTTCACGTTTACAATTTTCACAAAATTCTAGTCCAAAATAAACATGAAAACTATAAATTTTGAATATAGAAGGCTTGAATTAATAAATTGATTAGAAATATTCCAATAAATTACCACTTATAACAAATGATATTGAGTTATTTATGAAAATTTGGAACCATTAAAGAAACACAAACTTGTAAACTATATTATTTTTGATAATTTTCTGAAGAATATTCCAATCGATTATGATATAATATGATATTGTATTTGTTGAAACAACACTCGCAATATCCTAAAACATTGCAAATAAGGTATCAATAAATGCCTTCCCGTATTCAAATGTCAGCCCTCCAAATATCCACATAAAATGCCTTTCCGACTACTTTCCCTGACCTCTCCCTTTGATGTTATAAATGCCTCCCACATATAGGGGCCCTTAACAGGGAAGAGGGGAGTCAAAAGTCCCCTTTTATTTACTTTTTCATCACAGTCAAAAGGTCTCTCCTCTCACCCTATACATTTTTCTCTTACTGTATCTATGTTTCTCGGTCACCCTGTCACTCTGTCATTCTCTCTCTCTTTGTTCCTCTTACTAACTCACCCCTCTTCACTCTCTCTCAGTCCCTCTCTGTCTCTCTCTGTCCCTCTCTTTCTCTCACTCTCTTCCTCTCTCTTTTTCACCCTCTCTTTCTTTCTTTCTCTCTTTATCTATGTTTCTTTCTCTCTTTCTCTATATATCTGTCTCTCTCTCTTTCTCACTCTCTCTCTCACTCTCTCTCCTTATCCTATATATCTTTCCTTATTCTCTCTCACTCTCTCTCTCTTCCTCTCTCTCTCTCTCTCTCTCTCTTCTCTCTCTCTCTCACACACTCACTCTCTCTCTCTCTCTTCTCTCTCTCTCTCTCTCTTTGTTCCTCTTACTAACTCACCCCTCTTCACTCTCTCTCAGTCCCTCTCTGTCTCTCTCTGTCCCTCTCTTTCTCTCACTCTCTTCCTCTCTCTCTCTCTCACTATATCTGTCTCTCTCTCTCACTCTCTCTCTCTCTCTCACTCTCTCTCTCTTTCTGACTCTCTCTCTCTAACTATCTCTCTATCTCTCTCTCTAACTCTCTCACTCCCTCTCTCTCTAACTTTCCTATGTCCAGTAGCTCTCTCGCGATTGAGTGTATACTTTGAGAGGTACACTCACTGACACACAACTGACGCACAAACGCACACGCGCGTACAAAAGAGAGATCAAAGCACCAAAAAGGACTTACCTTTGGGGCGACTTAAAAAGGCGAGGACTTATCGAGGCACTAATCCTATAGGTCCCATTTTCTCTACCTTTCCACTCAGGGAATTTGGAAAGCACCTTTGACTCACCAATTCTCTATCAGCGGTGCCTAGTCTTTGAAATTCTCCATTTGAAATTCTCCAGTTCATTTAGTCTTTGAAATTTACCATTAACAGTCTATATATGGTCTTTGAAATTTACCATTAGCAGTCTATATGGTCTTTGAAATTTACCGTTAGCAGTTCTAGAACGATCTTTGAAATTCACCATTACAGGTCGGGAACAATGTTTGAAATACGCGCACTTAATGACGTGAAGTAAAGGCAGCCAATAGCCTGAGGATTAATTACGTATTTCGAGTGCTAATGTGCTTCGCATTCTGAGTGTTCTAAGTTTCCTTTGAACTCGGCAAAATGTATTATTTTGCGGTTTCCTATTGTTTGTCATTTTCCACAAAGATGGAAGGTATTATGATGTACAGAGACAAAGATGAAAGTTACTCTTATCATGGTTCAAATACGAATAGGTATTATCGTCAGGTATAAGGTATTGCCGTCATAATTGTATGAATATTAATGGGCTTTATTCGTTGGGAACCGCATTGAATACGTGATGTTTTATCTTCTTTCGAGGAAGACATTTTGGGTGGGATTTGGGAATTCACCTTAAGTTTCCATTTTGAATTAATAGTGAGGCTACTAAATTCTGTTGAAATAACATTTTCCCGAATTTCTAAAGACTGGATGTTCTTGTCACAACCATACTCTTCCATAAGATCTCAACCAATTCCAATTCTTCTTCCACTTTTTGTGTAGTTGAGAAGTTGATATGATGGTAATTATTCATATTGAATGAAAAATACCAAGAAATTGTCAAAAACCACAGATTTATTGATACTACTTAGAAAGACCGGTTTCGGTTATTACACCATTGTCAATCACTGATAAACTCTTCAGAGTAAACTCTATCCAAGAGTTTATTTATTCTCTCTTATTCTTATCCACAATTTCTTAGACTTCTTCATTCAATTCTTCTTCAATTGAACTCCAGTGAGATTTTATCTCATCCTATGTTATCTCATAAGAAAAAATCTGGTGTGGGGCACTCACACAACTTTCCTTGCCGTTATGAAAATTAATCAACTGACGCTAGTGTAAACGCGCATCTCAAGTCAAAGATCTGAGCCAGCTGGTGACAGTTCAATAATGCTGGATACACACAAGATCTGCTATCTCATCATAGTGAATGATTTAATAGAATCAACAGTTGCCAAAAGTTTGCAATTGAATAATTACATTTTCTCAAATTTCAAGCTAATTTACAATTTAAGGTGAAAATGTTACTGGACATTAATTGAAGAGATTTCCATGCTCAATTTTTTCCACGCGAAATTTTTCGTTTAAATTATATCTGAGACCTGATAATTGGAAATCTAAAATCGAACTTTCCATAGATGGGGCGGAGCTCCTGAAATGTTTACAGATATGGGACTTGTGGCAGTTGATATAGCTTATCAATGACTATTTTAGGTATGAATTTGATCAAAATCGTTGGAGCCATTTTAAAGAAAATCGCGAAAAACCCTGTTTTTGACAACATTTTCGCCATTTTAGCCGCCATCTTGAATTGCATTCGATCGAAATTGTTCGTGTCGGATCCTTATAATGTAAGGACCTTAAGTTCCAAATTTCAAGTCATTCCGTTGATTGGAGATGAGATATCGTGTACACAGACGCACATACACTCATACATACACACAAACACACACACACACACACACACACACACACACACACACATACGGACCAATACCCAAAAACCACTTTTTCGGACTCAGGGGACCTTAAAACGTATAGAAATTTAGAAATTGGGGTACCTTAATTTTTTTCGGAAAGCAATACTTTCCTTACCTATGGTAATAGGGCAAGGAAAGTAAAACTCTTCAGAGTAAACTCTATTCAGTTTATCAGAGATTGACAATGGTGTAATAACCATTGCAAGCAGTATAGGCCTACGTCGGGGGGAGCGCTGCAAATCGGACTAGCGCTACGTGGTGGCAAAACATGAAAGCTCAACATGTATATATAATTTCATTTTGATGACATTCGGACTTCCGGCTTAGAAACCGGTCTTCCCAAGTATCAATGAATCTGTAGTTTTTGACAATTCCTTAGACTTTTCCATTCAATTCTTCTTCAATTGAACTCCTGTGAGTTTTTATCCCATCCTTTGTTATTCCATAAGAAAAACTAAGATAGATCCATCAAAGTGAATACTCATTGACACCGTGATATTCTTCATCATAATCATCATCATCCATCATGGACTAGACTTCTAAATTTCTATACGTTTCAAGGTCCCCTGAGTCCAAAAAAGTGGTTTTTGGGTATTGGTCTGTATGTGTGTGTGTGTGTGTGTGTGTGTGTGTGTGTGTGTGTGTGTGTGTGTGTGTGTGTGTGTGTGTATGAGTGTATGTGCGTCTGTGTAATCTCATCTCCCAATTAACGGAATGACTTGAAATTTGGAACGTAAGGCCCTTACAATATAAGGATCAAATGTGATTCAAGATGGCGGCTAAAATGGCAAAAATGTTGTCAAAAACAGGTTTTTTGCGATTTTCTCGAAAATGGCTCCAACGATTTTTATAAAAGTTATACCTGGAATAGTCATCGATAAGTTCTATCAACTGCCACAAGTCCCATATCTGTAAAACTTTCTGGAGCTCCGCCCCATCTATGCAAAGTTTGATTTTAAATTCTCAATTATCAGGCTTCAGATACAATTTAAACAAAAAATTCCGAGTGGAATAGATTGAGCATGAAAATCTTCAATTAATAACCAGTAACATTTTCACCTAAAATTGAAAATAAGCTTGAAATTTGAGAAAATGTGATTATTCAATTGCCAACTGTTGGTAACTGTTGATTCTATTAAATGATTCACTATGAAGAGATAGCACACCTCGTGGGTCTTCAGCGTTATTGCCCTGTCACCAGCTGGCTCAAATCTTTGAATAGTAGACTTGAGATGCGCGTGTACACTAGCGTCAGGTGATCAATTCTCATAACGGCTAGGAAAGTTGTGTAAGTGCGCCACACCAGATTTTTTATGTTATTTTGTTTTGAATATCATTGGATGCTGTGCAGAAACCTCATCTCTGAAGGCTGAGTTCGTGAGTCATCATTCTTGTCATTTTTATATACCTCACTACCGTATTTCATTGAAGTAATAGCCATTGTCTTGAAGAACTTTATCTTTGTCTATTTTCTGGCCTTACCTTTTGATGTTCTGTGGATTGATCTACAAATTGAGTTGAACTTTTTAAGAATCGTCCTCCTAAACGGACATCATTTTTCGTAACATGCCAGCAAGCGAATAATTGAACCTCCTACACATTTATAGTCCTAGTTGAATTTTGAGGATTATAATTTTCTATTCCACTGTACACCAGCTCATAACTACTCCTCCTCCTCTACACACTCTCTCACTCACCCTTTCTCCCTCTCTCTTTTCTCTCATTTTTATTTTGAATTCACTCTATTTTGATCTTCAACTCTCATTCTACTCTCTCACTCTTATTTACTCCTTCTCTGCAAACTTTTTCACTTCCTCGCTCTTTCTCTCTCTTTCTTTGAGAGAAAGAAGTTTGAGAATGGACTTCTTAAGGTCCAAACTTCACCGTTTCATTTTAAAACATTATAGTAGTACCTTAACTTTTGCATATTTCATCATTTTTCTTGCTCAATATTATTGTAGAACCCTTTAGTTTAATATGATTCACCATGTTATTTTACCGCTACTAGTATTCATTTCTAACGCTAGAACGTAAGTTAAATTATTTTTTGTTAAACATAATGAATAAAGGGATCTGAATCTGAATCTCTTTATCTACCGATCTATCAATTTCAATTCAATTCAATTAATCGACCTCTCTTCATGTTTCTATATTGCGCTCTCTCTCTCACTCTCTCTCACTCTCGCTCAGTCTCTCTCACTCTCCATTCCTGACAAACTCTCTCTCTCCCTCTCTCTCTCACTTTTTCTTTCTCACAAACTATTTCTCTCTGAACTGTGTCTCTTTCTGTCCCATCGCAACTCCAATTCTCCCAGCTTCCCATCTATCAGATTGAATGTTCCCAATTTCTTGTCACAGAAAGCAAGCAAGACCGCATACCTACTATTCATGTAGGACTAACACCGCCATTGTTAACTAGGAGGGATTACAGGTGGCATTTGAGCTAAACTGTGCAGCATTTCTTCTCTTCACCACAGAACAACTGTTTCTTCTCCCCATTTGCTGCTCCTTCTTCCCCCTATTTGCTTCTCATTCTTCTCCCTATTTGCTCTTCCTTCTTCTCTTTGAAGCTCCCCTTGTCTATCTCAATTCTCTGCTCTCGAAAGATCTTATGCGGTTCTTACTCCCCTCATCATCTTAATTTCCTTCCTCGTCATTTACTCCGTCATGAGAGGTTGTTGCTCTGATATTTGCCTAGAATCTCAACTTTTTCACCCCCTTGTACCTATTTTATCTTAACCTGATCATTCATTTTATGCCCACATCTCAGAATACTCAAATCACTCGATCTTTCCCACATCTCAACTTGTTTCAATAGATTTTCTTTTTCTTCTTGTGGTTCTTATCCGTTTCGGATGTTGGCAGCCAGCATGTTAAGCCTAATTTTGTCCACAGTCATGCGGAAGAGTTCAGCTGATGTTTTTCCGTTCCAATTTCCAAGGTTATGCAGCCAAGATATTCTTCTCCTCCTAGGACCTCTTTTTCGATCGATTTTTCCTGGGACGATTGTCTGGAGTAGAAAGTACCTGGAGTCATTCCTCTTGATTTGGCCCAGATATTGCAGTTTTCGGATCTTGATAGTGTTCATGATTTCCCTTTGTTTATTCATTCTCCTTAGTCTTCAATATATATTGTTCCAATATTGTTTTTGAAAGAACTCAGTTCTTAATTTTAATTTTCCATTCCAACAAAAGGTCCGTCTATAGAACACGTCTTACCACCTTTTCTTTTCTACATCGCACCTCTTTCTCACTTTTTTGAAAGTCCATTATCTCGGTATCACCTGGCTTTTAAGAACTGGTTGAATTCCTGCAAAAATACATTATTCTCAATTAATTTCTCTCCATTCGTTCATGTCTTGCTTTCTCAATACTTAATCTATCCATTCTCTTTCTTCTGCTTCTCTCATCTTCTTACTCCAAGGACCACACCATAATGAGCGTTTTTTCAAGCGTTTTTCCAGGCATTTTTTCAGGCGCCAACCAAATCAGTCAATCAGAAAAGAAAATCATATCTTCTTCTTCTCCGCCTCCTTCCAACTATCTCTCTTATTTTCTTTATCCACCTCTTTTTCACTTTTTGTTCATTTGTTTCCATTGTAATGTAGTGTTAGTATGTAATGAGTCTTGCAACACCTGGCAATACATTGTCATTTGTGATAAAGAATCAATTGGAGAGCTTAGTCTGAAAACGCATTAATATGGTCTGGCCCTATGTCACCATCCACGCTCTAAACTATTGCAACGTCTTCAACTCAAACCTCCCCTTAGTTAATTTCTTATTTTTCTCTACCTCTTGTTATTCTTTCTTCTGCCTCCTCCTCTTTCGCCCCCTCCTCTGTTCCCTTATTATTACTATTTTCCTATTCATCATTCTTCTTATTCTGTATTATTCAAATTCTCCTATTCATACTTTCATTTTATTTCAAAAATGTGCTATTTTGTAAGCTAAAACGTATATTTCTGTCTATCAGCTTGTGAATTTTGTAATCGGCATGAATGAAGTAATTGAATCAATCAATTAATCCTTTCCCTGTTCTTCTCTTCATCCACCTCCATCCCCTTTTTCCTCCTCTTCTCCGTTTTCTTCCCAGTATACTTTTCGTCTTCATCCTTCTCCATCTTTGGTATTGTACAAATTCTTCAACTCATACTTCAGATTTTATCGAAAAATGTGCTATTTCATAAGCTATTGTATATTTCTGAGTATCAGCCTGTATATATTGTAATCTGCATACATTAAGTAATTCAATCAATCGATCAATCAACCTCCATCCTTCTCTCCTCCTCCTCCTTCTTCTTTTTCTTCTCTCTTCTACTCTGATCTCTGCTGTATATTACTGAAAGTCGATTACCCTGATCTACTTTCAGCCTACTCCATTTTAATAATTAATGATTTGATCTTACTTATTATTTTACTTTATTAATTTTCTATTTTTTTCTCTTGAATCTTCATATTAATTGAAACTTTTACAATATTTTCATTTTTAAACAAATCCTTAGTTGAATTAATGTAATTAACGTTTTGTTAGAGAGTTAGTGGGAAGGATACTTCGAATATTGTTTCCGAAGAATGGACATTGATATGTCCACAGCTCCGCCAATTTATGTAGATGCATAACAATATTATCTATTTTATCTATAGTTATTACAAATTGCAGCTCAATAATGATTATTTTCTAAATTTATATTTTGTAAATTCATCTATAATTTTGCTGCAGTGTAAGCTATTTTATATAAGTGTATAAGCAAGTATATATTGTAATCTACATAAATAAAGTACTAAATTAATCAATCAATCATTCCATATCATTCTCTTTCTCTCACTCTCTCTCTTTAGGGTTTTGTGGCAGAAAGGACCAGGAGTCCTAACTCCGCCCTAATAAAGGCAATTAATCAATTAATCAATCAATCTTTCTCTATATATTTCTCTCTTTCTTTATCTCTTCCCTCTCACTATATCTGTCTCTCTCTGTCCCTCTCTTTCTCTCACTCTCTCCCTCTCTCTTTTTCACCCTCTCTTTCTTTCTTTCTCTCTTTATCTATGTTTCTTTCTCTCTTTCTCTATATATCTGTCTCTCTCTCTTTCTGACTCTCTCTCTCTCTCTAACTATCTCTCTATCTCTCTCTCTAACTCTCTCACTCCCTCTCTCTCTAACTTTCCTATGTCCAGTAGCTCTCTCGCGATTGAGTGTATACTTTGAGAGGTACACTCACTGACACACAACTGACGCACAAACGCACACGCGCGTACAAAAGAGAGATCAAAGCACCAAAAAGGACTTACCTTTGGGGCGACTTAAAAAGGCGAGGACTTATCGAGGCACTAATCCTATAGGTCCCATTTTCTCTACCTTTCCACTCAGGGAATTTGGAAAGCACCTTTGACTCACCAATTCTCTATCAGCGGTGCCTAGTCTTTGAAATTCTCCAGTTCATTTAGTCTTTGAAATTTACCATTAACAGTCTATATATGGTCTTTGAAATTTACCATTAGCAGTCTATATGGTCTTTGAAATTTACCGTTAGCAGTTCTAGAACGATCTTTGAAATTCACCATCACAGTTCGGGAACGATGTTTGAAATACGCGCACTTAATGACGTGAAGTAAAGGCAGCCAATAGCCTGAGGATTAATTACGTATTTCGAGTGCTAATGTGCTTTGCATTCTGAGTGTTCTAAGTTCCCTTTGAACTCGGCAAAATGTATTATTTTGCGGTTTCCTATTGTTTGTCATTTTCCACAAAGATGGCAGGTATTGTCGTTATGATGTACAGAGACAAAGATGAAAGTTACTCTTATCATGGTTCAAATACGAATAGGTATTATCGTCAGGTATAAGGTATTGCCGTCATAATTGTATGAATTAATGGGCTTTATTCGTTGGGAACCGCATTGAATACGTGATGTTTTATCTTCTTCTGAGGAAGACATTTTAGGTGGGATTTGGGAATTCACCTTAAGTTTCCATTTTGAATTAATAGTGAGGCTACTAAATTCTGTTGAAATAACATTTTCCCGAATTTCTAAAGACTGGATGTTCTTGTCACAACCATACTCTTCCATAAGATCTCAACCACATCCAATTCTTCTTCCACTTTTTGTGTAGTTGAGAAGTTGATATAATGGTAATTATTCATATTGAATGAAAAATACCAAGAAATTGTCAAAAACCACAGATTTATTGATACTACTTAGAAAGACCGGTTTCGGTTATTACACCATTGTCAATCACTGATAAACTCTTCAGAGTAAACTCTATCCAAGAGTTTATTTATTCTCTCTTATTCTTATTCACAATTTCTTAGACCTTTTCATTCAATTCTTCTTCAATTGAACTCCAGTGAGTTTTTATCTCATCCTTTCTTATCTCATAAGAAAAACTCTTCAAAGTAAACTCTATTCAGTTTGTCAGAGATTTACAATGGTGTAATAAACATTGCAAGCAGTATACGTCGGGGGGAGCGCAGCAAATCGGACTAGCGCTACGTGGTGGCAAAACATGAAAGCTCAAAATGTATATAAAATTTCATTTTGATGATATTCGGACGTCCGGCTTAGAAACAGGTCTTTCTAAGTATCAATGAATCTGTGGTTTTTGACAATTTCTTAGTCTTTTTCATTCAATTCTTCTTCAATTAAACTCTTGTGAGTTTTTATCTCATCCTTTGTTATTTCATAAGATAGGTCCATCAAAGTGATGAATACTAATTGACACCGTGATATTCTTCATCATTATCATCATCATCCATCATGGACTAGACTTGTAAATCCTGTTCCGGTGTCCACCGCTTCCTCGGTCTTCCGATGTCTCTTTTCCCATCCAACTGCAACTTCCAAGCTTGTAGTGGAAGACGCATTGATTGATTGATTGATTGATTTGCTGCCTTTATTAAAAAAAAAATGGTGACATACGTCACAGCTGATTTGACCACTTCAATCTATATTGCTTTATGAACTCTGCTAATGTGCTCACATTGCAATCACTTCGGATTGTTTCATTTTTTATGTTATTTCGTTTTGAATATTCTTGGATGCTGTGCAGAAACCTCATCTCTGAAGGCTAAATTCGTGAGTCATCATTCTTGTCATTTTTACATACCTCACTACCGTATTTCATTGAAGAAATAGCCATTGTCTTGAAGAACTTTATCTTTGAACTTTATTTTCTGGCCATACCCTTTGATGTTCTGTGGATGGATCCACAAATTGAGTTGAACTTTTTTAGTCTTCAGTCGTATAAATGGAATTAACGTTCTTGGTAGAGAGTTACTTGGAAGGATATTTTTAATATTCTTTCCAAAGAATGGACATTGATATGTCCAAAGCTCCACCAATTCATTTAGATGCATAACAATATTATCTTTGGTTATTACAAATTGCTTTTTTCGTATATAGTTTTTTTTTTCGTATCTTATATTTTTTTATATTAAATTATATTCTTTTTTCGTATCATATACAGTTCAATAATTATTTAATTAGTCTAAATTATGTAAATTCATCTATAATTTTGTTGTATTGTAAGCTATTTTATATAAGTGTATAAGCCAGTATATATTGTAATCTACATAAATAAAGTACTCAATCAATCAATCAATATCTCTCTCTCATTTTTCTAGGGTTGTGTGGCAGGTCCTCTCTCAGGAGTCCTTATTCCGCCCCAATAAAGGCATATAATCAATTAATCAATCAATCAATCTCTCTATCTATATATCTCTCTCTCACTCACTTCCCCTTTCTCACAAACTCTCTCTCTTAAACTGTATTTCTCTCTGTCCCATCGCAACTCCAATTCTCCCAGCTTCCCAGCTATCAGATAGAATGTTCCCAATTTCTTGTCACAGAAAGCAAGCCACACGGCATCTCTACTATTCATGTAGGACTAACACCGCCATTGTTAACTAGGAGGGATTACAGGTGACATTTGAGCAAAACTGTGCAGCATTGCTTCTCTTCACCACAGGACAACTGTTTCTTCTCCCCATTTGCTGCTTCTTCTTCTCCCTATTTGCTTCTCATTCTTCTCCCTATTTGCTTTTCCTTGTCCTCTTTGAAGTTCCCCTTTTCTATCTTAATTCTCTGCTCTCGAAAGATCTTACGCGGTTCTTACTCCCCTCATCATATTAATTTTCTTCCTCGTCATTCACTTCACCTTGAGAGGTTGATGTTCTGATATTTGCCTAAAATCTTAACTTTTCCACCCCCTTGTACCTATTTTATCTTAACCTGATCATTCATTTTATGCCCACATCTCAGAATACTCAAATCACTCGATCTTTCCCACATCTCAACTTGTTTCAATAGATTTTCTTTTTCTTCTTGTGGTTCTTATCCGTTTCGGATGTTGGCAACCAGCATGGCAAGCCTAATTTTGTCCACAGTCATGCGGAAGAGTTCAGCTGATGTTTTTCCGTTCCAATTTCCAAGGTTATGCAGCCAAGATATTCTTCTCCTCCTAGGACCTCTTTTTCGATCGATTTTTCCTGGGACGATTGTCTGGAGTAGAAAATACCTGGAGTCATTCCTCTTGATTTGGCCCAGATATTGCAGTTTTCGGATCTTGATAGTGTTCATGATTTCCCTTTGTTTATTCATTCTCCTTAGTCTCCAATAGATATTGTTCCAATATTGTTTTTGAAAGAACTCAGTTCTTAATTTTAATTCTCCATTCCAACAAAAGGTCCGTCTATAGAACACGTCTTACCACCTTTTCTTTTCTACATCGCACCTCTTTCTCACTTTTTTGAAAGTCCATTATCTCGGTATCACCTTTGCTTTTAAGAACTGGTTGAATTCCTGCAAAAATACATTATTCTCAATTAATTTCTCTCCATTCGTTCATGTCTTGCTTTCTCAATACTTAATCTATCCATTCTCTTTCTTCTGCTTCTCTCATCTTCTTACTCCAAGGACCAGACCATAATGAGCGTTTTCTCAAGCGTTTTTCCAGGCATTTTTTCAGGCGCCAACCAAATCAGTCAATCAGAAAAGAAAATCATATCTTCTTCTTCTCCGCCTCCTTCCAACTATCTCTCTTATTTTCTTTATCCACCTCTTTTTCACTTTTTGTTCATTTGTTTCCATTGTAATGTAGTGTTAGTATGTAATGGGTGTAAAATATCGGAATTTGGGTAGATAAAAATCCCTAACCGAAATATTAATAGGTCTGAAATAAAGTAACTGGCTAATATCGCCAAATAGATAACAATTAAGATTAGATAGCATCAGCTTGTTCTGGCTAAACGGTACAAAAACCTAAAAAGGATTTCAAAGAATTTGTTGCTAATAAATATATTATTATATAAAATATTTTGAAGATTGAGGTTAGGTATATGCATTCAGGGATCGGCGACCTAAAGATCGACCAAATCGAGCAACGTAGAATCTGACCAAAACCCCTTGGCAGAGCTCTATTGCAACAAAACAGTATGCAATGTGAAAGAACACATGATCACGTGGCTAACTATTAGGTGGCATGAAACAAATATTAGTATATAGAATATTAGCTAGCATGTAGAGAGCATAAGTAAAAAACCAAATAAAAATAATTAAGTGTATTCAGGAAATAGGAGGTACCAGGCGCATGAATACTGAATCAAATTTGCATGCACCAATAGCACAATAGCAGTTAATAGGCGGCAAGTGTAGGCCAATTCAAAAATATTTATATATATTTCTATAAATGTTCGGAATCTATGTTAAATTGTTGTATAGTCTATGTTATAGATATGGCCCGAAGGCAAAGAAATCATTAAACACACAACCTAAGTAATAATTTGATATTTTTTTGTACGATCTATTTGAACCTAAATGGCGGAGGACTAAGATATTCAAATTTTATGTTAATTTGAAAGTCGGAAATAAGATTTGTAAAATTGAGAAAGGAGAACCATCACTCGCCAGCCAAATGCCACCATGAGAGGACCCTAAATATTTTAGAGCGTAATACCTTGCTAATAAATTGTAAAAGTTAAAGTTAGATCAAATTATTAAATTTCTTAAAGGACTTTGTGATGCTCTTGTAAAGCAGAAGTCATTTTTAATTTCAAATAAATTTATAACCCCTTGGAAGAGACGATTCCGGCTACCATATCCCAGGACCACAAGGAGTTGGATCGACATCGGCGGCTTATAAGAAGATTTTCGACACGTGAGTGATAAATATTGAATTAGTGATGGGCGCCCTAGTGCTTCGAATCTATCTAATGATCAAAGCTAGCTCGTCGAAAGGGTTTTTATTATAAATTAAGAATTTAATAAGAAAAATACTTGCGCAAGTAAAATTAGTATTAAAGGTATTTTATTGAAGGAAAAAATGGATCAATACATTTCAGAAAATTCTATCGAATCAAAGAAGTATAAAATCTAGGCTATTAAAACACATTCATACGATCTTTAATTTTTTGCAACAGAATTTGCGATAGTTTGTTATAGCTCTAATTCACTAGATGAATTGCTCTACCTATTCCATCAGGTGCCGAATCTTGCACCCTGAGATAAAATATATATTCAATACAAAGAAATCTACTAAGTACTAGAGAATTATATATATATATTTGGATTATTAGTTGCTAATTTATCAAGTTGATCTTAAGAACCTATTTTTAATTGAATTGTCCAAGTCGACAAGTATTAGCAAGCTCATATCGCAGCTACATGCAAAAGGATGCATATGATTTTAAGATAAAGGCACATGGTAGTGATTCGTGCCATAAATCTAGAGTATAAAGTTTAGCCTGTGATATTTTACTGATTTCAATTATTGTTCTATTTTTATTTTATATTATATTTTTATCGCTCTTTATATATTTTTTGCCTCGATCTATTTTTTTGCATTATTTGTTTAATATATGTATCAAAATGTTTATGGTGTGCAATTTATTTTAATTCCTCAACACTATAGTATAAGTATCATATTTATATATATTTATTTTTTAATGAATTACAAGAGTTAAAGGGGAAGCTCATACCTGGGCCTATAAAGATTTTATGAGACTGAATTCTATTAAAAAACCACGACCTAACTATATAATTATATCAATATTCATGCTCTACCGACTGATGCCAAGCAGGAGGCTAATCGTTATTTAAATATAAAGAATAACGTGACATGGGTCATGCGAGACCTGGCAATACATGATGTCATTTGTGATAAACAATCAATTAGAGAGCTTAGTCAGAAACGCATGGAAAAACGCTCAATATGGTCTGGCCCTATGTCACCATCCACGCTCTAAACTATTGCAACGTCTTCAACTCAAACCTCCCCTTAGTTAATTTCTTATTTTTCTCTACCTCTTGTTATTATTTCTTCTGCCTCCTCTTCTTTCGCCCCCTCCTCTGTTCCCTTATTATTACTCTTTTCCTATTCATCATTCTCCTTATTCTGTATTATTCAAATTCTCCTATTCATACTTTCATTTTATTTTAAAAATGTGCTATTTTGTAAGCTAAAACGTATATTTCTGTCTATCAGCTTGTGAATTTTGTAATCGGCATGAATGAAGTAATTGAATCAATCAATTAATCTTTCCCTGTTCTTCTCTTCATCCACCTCCATCCCCTTTTTCCTCCTCTTCTCCGTTTTCTTCCCAGTATACTTTTCGTCTTCATCCTTCTCCATCTTTGGTATTGTTCAAATTTTTCTACCCATACTTCAAATTTTATCGAGAAATGTGCTATTTCATAAGCTATTGTATATTTCTGAGTATCAGCCTGTATAATATATACTGTAATCTGCAAACATTAAGTAAATCAATCAATCGATCAATCAACCTCCATCCTTCTCTCCTCCTTCTCCTTCTCCCTTTTTTATCTCTCTTCTACTCTGATCTCTGCTGTATATCACTGAGAGTTGATTACCCTGATCTACTTTCAGCCTACTCCATTTTAATAATCATGATTTAATCTCTCTTACTTATATAATTATTTTACTTTTTTATTTTTCTGTTTTTTTTCTCTTAAATCTTCATATTAATTAAAACTTTTACAATATTTTCATTTTTAAACAAATCCTTAGTTGAATTAATGAAATTAACGTTTTGGTAGAGAGTTAGTGGGAAGGATACTTCGAATTGTTTCCGAAGAATGGACATTGATATGTCCACAGCTCCGCCAATTTATGTAGATGCATAACAATATTATCTATTTTATCTATAGTTATTACAAATTGCAGCTCAATAATAATTATTTTCTAAATTTATATTTTGTAAATTCATCTATAATTTTGCTGTATCGTAAGCTATTGTATATAAGTGTATAAGCCAGTATATATTGTAATCTACATAAATAAAGTACTCAATCAATTAATCTCATTTTCTCCAATTTATCCTTATTTGTCTCCTTCTTTTTCTCCCACTTCTTCCTTTCCTCCTATTTCTCCTCTCTTCACTGTTCCAATCTTATTTTCCCCAAGTTATCCTTGTTTGTCTTCACCCTCTTTTTCTACTTCTTCCTCTCCTTCTTCTTATTCACGTTTTTCTGCTCCAATCTCATATTCCCCAAGTATCCATTTATGTCTCCTCCTTCTTTTCTCACTTCTTTCTTTTCTCACTTCTTTCTATTCTCGTTCATCTGCTCTTCTTCTGTTCCAATCTCATTCTCCCCATGTTTATCTCCTTGTTTCATTCTCTTCACCTGCCCCTTGTTACCAAAGCCTCTATCCTTTTCTTGCTTCTCTGCTGCCTTGTTCAGGACTCGTGTAGCCTATTAGCGTGGTGTGAAACAATGGTCGCCGGAGTGAGTGAGTCTAAACCACCAAGTCGTGACACAATCAACTGTGCTTTCCACTTCTCAATGAAAACCACCGTCCTATCCTTGCTTCTGTGCCATTTGTGACTCTGTGATTGTGTCAATGTAAAAGCAGATCACTCTCTCCCACATTCACTGTCTCATCTTCTCTCTGTCTCTCAAACAGTCACACTCTTCCCTCTTCCACATCCTCTCTCTCTCTATCTTTCACTATATTCATCTTTCTGAGGTCCAAGGTTCAAGTTGACGGTTTTGCATTTCTGTTTATATGTTCATATTTATGTTCCGCATTCACAGCGAAAAGCGTCAATAGATTTTCATGAAATTCAACAGGTATTTCCGTCTTTTAGAATTTCGCTTCGACGTATATATGGATTTTTGAATTTTTGCATTTTATGGATAATACAAAAGGAAAAGGAAAAATGAGCTTATTCTAACGCCAATATTACCTCTCATTCCTAAATTGGACCCATGGAAATACTTTGAGAAATGATTCAATTTTTGTAATGTACAATAGCCTGTTTAAAAATCAGACTATAATTATTTATCATAAATAAGCTGTCGAGTGGATTATTAATTGCATGCATCATAGCATGCAATTAATGTTTCAATCTAACTTGGTAAAAAATCAGGAGTTGTGTGGACTCTATGCACTATTAAATAGTGTATTATTGATTCCATGCAATAACGCATGCAATCAGTAACTAAAATAACATACGAGTAGTATTGTCTCTCGACCTTTCTCTGCTTCCAACTCGGGCCTGTTGCCAGTATGTCTCGTAGAAGATTACCTTCTGATGTTAGCATTTCTGATACACCAAGCCATTAGCCGTTTTCACACCGATATCTCGCCGACGCGACATACAGACAGGATTTACTCTGATGGACAGTATAAGAGGAGGCTGTGGTTTATAACTGCGCGAGGTCTACTGTTCACAGAACTACTAGTAAATAGAAAAAGTAATGTTAGGATGAAGAAGGAGAAAACAATTTCTGGAGGAGAGAGGAATGTGGTGAAAAGATATGGAGGAAAATGTAAGTATGATGGTGAAAAAGAGATTTATAGGAAAGAGGGGTGACTAATTCATAAGCAAATAATGAGAAATCGAACAACATAGAATGAAAAACATGTAAGAAGACAAAAAGGTTGGAAAATGACAAAGAAGTATAACTTTTACTGGTGGGAAGAGACGCGAACTATAAAATCAGTGAATAACACGACTATGTTTTATTGTATGATTGATTGAATTTATTTTATGTGGATTACAATTATATACAGTCTTATACGCTGACAACGTAACACACTTTTAAAATAAATTTAAGCCCTGCTCACACACATCGATTTTTGTTCGTACGATACTTTTCTGTCATTATGGATTCTATCAGATTAAACGGAACTTTACAAACATTATCTGTTTGAAATCATAATGCTTAATCCACTAGAATTCATAAGGACGGCAAAATATCGTACGAACAAAAATCGATGAGTGTGTAACTAGCCTAAGTATGAATTTGAGCGTATTAAACTATACACGATGCAATGCGATTCATAACTATTCTGATATAATATTCTCTGTATCTACACAAAATTGGTAAAGCTTTCATTCTTAGAAGGGTATTTTCAAAATCATCCTCCTTTTCAACTCTCTACCAAGGCTACCACAGAAGTAGGTTAATAAATGGAGAAGAAAAATCCAAGCAAACGAATAACGCAGATATGAACTAACTATCGAAACGGTAGACAACATGAGAGTAGAATAAAGAATGGAACAGAGTAGGGGAACGAAAGAGACGAGCATAGACCAAGTAGATAATAGAGGTGAAAGGTTGAAGCTATTTTAGTACGACGTGTGAAACCCTAGAGTGCCGTGCTCGACTGTAAGATCCTCTCCAACAGTCAGCATTATTTAAATGGGAAGCAATGACGTCATTAATAGAGGTTTACTGACAGTTTAGAGTGACTGTCACTTCATTTATGCTCAACTGTGACTTGCTGCTCTTAGTGAAGCCACCAACTAATGCTATCCTAATTCACATCGAATTGTCAGCACAGATTTAATGGGGAGTGTTGATGTTATTCAATGAGAAATACTGACTGCTTAATCTTTGGGGACACTAATACTCCATCATTCCTGATTCACTTTAATTTGTCAGCATCTGTTGAATATGGAATGATGTTAGTGTTTTATGAAAAAAGCTGTCAGTTGGTTGTGGGAATGACTAATACTCTTCTTATTCCAGATTCACTTTAAAATTGTCAGTATTGGTTGAATGTGGAGTGTTGATGTTATTTTATGTGGCATACTGACAGTGGTAGTGTGGAACACTAATACTCTTTTTATTGTAGATTCATTGTAACTGGCAGGACTGGTTGAATTGGAAGTTTGGTGTTCCTTTATGAGGAATGCTGACTTTTAGAACTGAAAGAAACACTCTGTGTCGCGTTCTCTTTGAATTGTTGACGTTTTCGACATGTTTTGCTTACTGAATGGGGAAGAAAATGAAGAGGAAAGAGTGTGAGAGGTAGATAATGGGAGGAGAAAAAGAGTGGAAAGAAGAGGTAGAGGAGAGAAGAAGGAGTGAAAAAGGTGAGAAAAATATGTGAAAGATATAGAAAGAAGAGGAGAATAAGAGGAAGAGTATAGGAAAAGAATATGTTATGAAGAGGGAAGGAAGAGGAGAAGAAGAAGGGAAGAGGTAGAGGAGAGGAGAAGAAGAGGAGAAAAAAGTGGTGAAGGAGAAGGAGAGGAAAAGAAGAAGAGAGGATGAAGAGGAGGAAAAGAGGAGGAGGGAGAGAGGGAAAGAAGAGAAGAAGAAAAGGCGAAGGAGAGAAGAAGAAGAGGAGAAGAAGAGAGAAGGAGATGAAGGAGATTGATCGATTGATTGGGTACTTTATTTATGTGGATTACTGGCCTATACACTTATACAATAGCTTACAATATACAGCAACGTTTTAGATGAATTTACATCACATAAACTAAGAAAATAATTATTGAACTGTACAATGATATGAGAAAAAAATCAATTTAGAATAACTATACAAGATGATATTGTAATGAATCTACATAAATTGGCGGAGCTTTGGACATATCAATGGCCATTCTTTGAGAAGAATATGATAAAATTTATCATCCTTATTTAATATCCTTCCCAGTAACTCTCTACCAAGAACGTTAATTCCATTTATACGATTAGAGAGTGAGAGAAGAGGAGAAAAAGATGAGAAAGAGAAGAAAAGAAGAAGAAGAGGAGGAGAAGAGGAGAAGAAAGGAAAAAGAAGAGAAGGAGAAAAGGAGAAGAGAATGATAAGAAGGTTGAATTGACTCAATACGAGGAATAGAAGAGGAAGAACAGGATAATCAAAATTATATGAATGAGAAGAGGATGACTACAGAAAAAAGCTAACAGAGGGAAAAAAATTGAAGACAGAAGAGAAATTTATAATTCAGAACCTTCAAAATCTGCTTAGTCATTCTCACAATTGATTAGACAATAATAATAAAGTCATACAACTGTTATAAAACAATAGCAATCCATTCCAACATAATCAAAACAGGTATTTACGCATCATTACAGATTCATTTGTTCATTGTTAAGCTTTAGGCCAGTTTCATGAAAGTTTATGGCATTGTTTGTTTAAACTATGGTATGATCAGGATTCATGTTTTTCAAGCTATTTATTTAGTCTGTGTTCTTCCAGAAAGCAATAATCAGTTTACTAATGTTGGCTTATCATTCAATAAGCGGCAAAGGGAGTTGCTTATTTCTCTTCCTTATTCATACGTTTTCTAAGGAAAACAGGAAAACGTATGAATACGTTTTTCTAAGAATAACACAGTAATAAACCAACTGCAGTTTTCAACTTGAACAATTATTGTCAACTACTTAATGTTCAAACTACTTCGAACACTATTTTACCTTCCTTGCCTATTACCATAGGCACGGAATAAGCATACTTTCCTCTGTGCCATAGGTAAGGAAAGTATTGCTTTCCGAAAAAAATTAAGGTACCCCAATTTCTAAATTTCTATACGTTTCAAGGTCCCCTGAGTCCGAAAAAGTTGTTTTGGGGTCTGTATGTGTGTGTGTGTGTGGGTGTGTGTGTGTGTGTGTGTGTGTGTGAGTGTATGTGCGTCTGTGTACACGATATCTCATCTCCCAGTTAACGGAATGACTTGAAATTTGGAACGTAAGGTACTTAGACTATACGGATCCGACACGAACAATTTCGATCAAATGCAATCCAAGATGGCGGCTAAAATGGCGGAAATGTTGTCAAAAACAGGGTTTTTCGCGATTTTCACGAAAACGGCTCAACGATTTTGATTAAATTTATACCTGGAATAGCCATCGATAAGCTCTATCAACTGCCACAAGTCCCATATCTGTAAAAATTTCAGGAGCTTTGCCCCATCTATGCAAAGTTCGATTTTAGATTCCCAATTACCAGCCTTCATATACAATTTAAACAAAAAAATTCGAGTGGAAAAGATTCAGTATGAGAATCTCTACAACTAATGTTTAGTAACATTTTCACCTAAAATTGAAAATAAGCACGAAATTCGAGAAAATGTGATTATCCAATTGTAAACTGTTGGCAACTGTTGATTCTATTAAATGATTCACTATGAAGAGATAGCAGACCTCGTGTGTCTCCAGCGTTATTGTTCTGTCACCAGCTGACTCAGATCTTTGTTTATAAGTAGACTTGAGATGCGCGACAACACTAGCGTCAGGTGATCAATTTTCATAACGGCAAGGAAAGTTGTGTGAGTGCGCCACACCAGATTTTTTAAGAGGTGTAAAGAACTCATGTACTATTCTCCTCATAATTACTTAAATCTACTTCCCTATAAATTTCATCCATTGAGAACAAATGGAGCAACTAGTGGGGCTCATCTCATCCCATCTCTATAGAGAACAAGCCTCATAAAAGAGTATGATGGGAGTATTGCTAAATACTCCACCTATCAGAAGGCTGCTCACTATTATTAAATACTTCACTACCCTTCTATTATCATCTTCGCCAGAATTCACTTTCCGAGCAACCTCCAATCCATCGCTGGAAATAATGACTGGTGAAAGCTGATTCCTTTCATACTTCCCTCTCTTCTTTTTCTTCTTCTTCCACTGCTCGTTCTTTTCCTCCTCCTCCACATCCTCCTCCTTCTCCTCGTCATCGTACTCCTCCTCTTTCAACTCTTCCTCCATCAACCCCCCCTTCAACTCCATCTCCTCCTTCACAACTACTTCCTTCTCACCATCCTCCACCCCTCTTCATCCACCACCCACCTCCTTCTAACCATCCTCCTCACAAACATATCATTCTCCTCCTTCACCAATACCTCCTCCTCATCATTCACATCCACCCCCTCCCCATCCTCATCCTCCTCTCTATCCTCCTCCACCACCTCCTCTTCGTCCTCCTACTCCTCCACATCCTCATTCTACTCAACCTCCTTCTTTTTCCACTCTTCCACCTCCTTCTCCTTCACCACCTCCTTCTCCTCTTCCTCCTTCATCACCACCTCCCCCTTCACCTTATTATCATCATCCTCCTCCACCATTACCTCCTCATCATGATCCTCCACCTCCTCCTCCTTCTCCTCAAGCGCTGTTCATCATTGAACTCCTCTCCTCCTCAACTGGCTCAATATAGATTTTTCGCTTATTGTGAACTCAATCTCAATTACTCTGATGGATGAGAACACTACCACTCCTCTGTTCATCATCACTGTCTCTCTCTTTCTCTATCTTTCTCTTTCCTCTTTTTTCTCTCTCTCTTTTTTGTCTCTCTCTATGTATCTCTTTCCTCTTTCTCTATGTATCGCTTTCCTCTTTTTCTCAGTCTCTCTCTCTCTCTTTCTCAATCAATCAATCAATCTCTATCTCTCTCCTCTTTCTCTCCCACACTCTCTCTCTCTCACTACTTTTCCTCTCTCCTCTTTCGCTTTCTTCCTGTCATGAGTAGCTGTTAATTGATTTAACTTTGAATGATTTATCGTTTCTGTGATTTGGTTTTTACTTCTTGATGCTTTTTACTTAATTCTTGCTATGTTTAGTCTTAATTTTCTACGCTTAGACATAATAGTATTTCGTTTGAATTTTGAACATTCTTTATTCAAGGTTAAGTGTTGAAGGGGAGGGTATCCTCGATACCCTCCTGAGAATGGACTTCTTAAGGTCCAAACTTCACCGTTTCATGTGAAAACATTACTGTAGTACTTCAACTTTCGTATATTTCATCATTTTTTTAGCTCAATATTATTGAGAACTCTTTATTTTGATATGATTCATCATGTTATTTTACTGCTACTGGTATATTTATAACGCTCGAACGTAAGTTGAATTTTGTTTTGTTAAACACATGAATAAATGGAATCTGAATCTGAATCTCTCACTCTCTCTCTCTCTCCTTTTTCCTTCTACTCTTAATCCACTAGGAGTCAATGAGAGATGCGCTCTCTCACTACTATCCCTAACAAGGTTAGGCCAAGAAGGTGATTGGGGCAAGTATTTTTTTCACAGTTGTGTGTGATCACAAGGGAGGAGAAGAGGTTGGAAAGAAGAATGAGAGTGAATGGGGAGGGAGTAAGAAAAACAGAGAAGAACAGAAAGATGAAATAAGGAGGTATAGAAGAGTGGAGGAGGAACATATCAAGGAGAGGAGAATGGAATGGTGAGGAGGAAGAAGGAAGATTGAGAAAGAAAGATCTTCGAACATCGATGCGGAAAGCCAAAAACGAGAAACAGAATAAAGACAGAGAACAAAAAAAAGAAAATGAAAGAAAAATAAAGGCTTAAAAATGTCAATGGAAAGAAGAAGAAAGAGGAAAGAGCAGATTTTAGACCTGAGTGAGGGGGAAATTTAGCTAGCAATTTCTGTATATAGTTGGCTATTTTTATGATTACTTATGTCCAACAAATCTCGGAAACTGCTCTAAAGATTTTCACGAAATTTGGAAGAATTTAGGATTATGATATAAAAGTTCGATTTCACTAGGTCTCATCCCTAGTTTATTCCTTACTTATTCCATCCACCCTCTATTGTATTGTATTATGAAGTTTAACATTTCATGGTATACTTTCATGATAAGTTTCATTCCACATGGATGCAAATAACATCTTTACTTTCCTCCAGTATTGCTAATGTTGTGATCTAGTATAATGTTGATGACTTAATATATACTATATTATTTTCTTTGATCCTTAATTGTAATTGATTATACTGATGCAGAACTGTAGAATAATTATTCATCTCTCAAGTTTGATTTTATTTTATTGTCAATTTTTGTAAATGTTACCATAGGCAACAGCCTTGTAACAATCTATCTATCTATCTATCTATCCCTGGGAAAACTCACTGAAGGACAATATGAAAAGGATAATAATTATTCATCTTTAGAAAAACACATGATAATTTCATCGTAATTCTATTTTTTAATATTGTATGGATGAATTTGTTCTATAAAGAATTTCAATTTGAAGACGAGAAGAAGAAAATGGAAGCACATGAAGAGAAGAAGAGAAATACTAAGAATATGAAGAAACAGAAGAATATAATGGAGAATTGGATAAGTAGCTGAAAAATAGGAAAAGAGAAAGATGAGAGTACTTGGGAGAGGGAAAATAAAAAGTAGAAGAAGGGAAGAAGGGAAATTGAGCAGATAATAAGACGGGAATGTGATCCCCCGTACGAACAATAAGGAATTTCTCCCTTTCCAAACTAGTTGATGTCTAGAGCTGTTCGGTTTTCATGACCTTGATGTGGTTGAAAGAAAAAGGCAGACGAGGAGAAGAAATGGAGAAGATAATCTTGGTAGAAGATGGGAATAAAGAGAAATTATTACAACAAATGAATTAAGATGGAAAAAAATAAGATGCTGAATCGATAAATTTTGAGAAAGATGAATTTTAATAGAAATTAATCATCATAGAAGACTAGGAAAAATTATTTTCCTACAGATACCTTGAAAAGTGACCATTTCTGCACTGATTGCAGGCTGCAAAGAATCACTTTTCCGCTCTAGTGCGCAAAGTATTACTTTGCGTACTTCAGATTTGCAGCATGACAACGCAAAATAGTTAGTAGGTTATATGGAGCACCAGTGCAGGAAAATAAAAATCAAGTTGGTAACAATGTCTGTGGTTAGATAAGAATCATCAATGGCTGTATGGCTACATATTTATGATAGAATCCCAATCTAGAAATTCAAAACAAGAATAATGTTTATCTAAATCATAATTAAATGATAACTTCTCATCATTTAATAAATAAATAATGTTTCTTTTCTATTGACAGTAATAATTATTTCAATTCCAAGCAATGAGAAATGTAGCAAACACACATTATGAAAATCGAATTTTCAGGTTAAATAATTACCGTTTGAAATCCATGTCAATAAAATTAATAAAATAACATTCGAATATACTACAATAAGATATTTTCGGTTGTCTATGTTATTTTATAAATATTTTTCAGTTTAATTATAGTATTTTTTATAGTATTTACGATTCTTCCTGCTAGGTCGCGCCCTTATCGGTTCAGCCATCCCAATGAGCTGTTGGCGTGTATTTTGAATGCGAACTTTTTGTTCTATCTGTATTTTTACTGATTCTTGAATGAATAAAAGTTCCTCTGCTGCACTCAAGAAGCCATTCCGTTTTTTTAGGTGCAGCAAACTGTCACTTTGCGCACTAGTTGCACAAATAACTATTTCAACTCAACTTTATCCGTGTTCACTTTCTAGGTCCTCCTAGAAAGTTCCTACTACAAGTTTTATACAATTGTTTTGTTTCTATGGATTTCAAGTATCTGAATGGTTGAGGACACTACAAAGTTTGAGAAACCTAAACTTTATATTGCAGAATTTGGATGAGGAAACAATATTTCATATTTCAAACCATTTTAGAACGTTGTTGACCGAGCGAAGTGAGGTCTAAGATTCAAGTCGACGGTTTGGCATTTCTCTTAATGTTTGAATGTTCTAATGTTTAAATGTTTGAATGTTTGATTGTTTGAATGTTTAAATGTTCTAATGTTTAAATGTTTGAATGTTTAAATGTTTATATGTTGAGCATTTACGGCGAAACGCGGTAATAGATTTCCATGAAATTCGACAGGTATGTTCCTTCTTAAATTGCGAGCCACGTATATACAAGGTTTTTGGAAATTTTGCATCTCAAGGATAATATGAAAGGAAAAAGGAGCCTCCTTCATACGCCAGTATTGGAGTAAAAATCAGACTATGGAATTATTCATCATAAATCAGCTGACAAGTGATTACACAGATGTGTGGAGAAGCCAGTCTATTACTGTATTTGTATAAGGTCTATAGTTTCAAAGACCTTAAAGAGGTATGCATCTTTGAGCTGGGTTTACACCAAAGTTATTAACAAAATGTTAATCACCTAATCCTTATAGATTCTATTAGATTGAACGGAAGTTGACAAACACATATGCTCATCATGTGTATGATAAGTTATGTTCAATCTAATAGAATCTATAAGAATAGAATAGAATACAATGACTGCCTTCATTTTATACCTGGGAAGGCGAAGTTAGGGCGCAGTCGGCCCTTTCTTACACTTAACCCTCAAAGGATTGAATTATTACCATTTTTTTAATAACTTTGGTCTAATCGCAAGGTCTTTTGTTTCAATATTTTGTTTTGCAGTCATGGTATTATTATGCGTGCCCATTAGTATCAATATTCTCACATTCGAAAAAACTAATTTGATGGGTGATTAAAAATAAACAAATGAACTGAATAATGCTGGAGAAATTATAATATTTTAGATTGTAAAAAATTAATTTCCATCAGATAGAAAGATTATCACGGAACTGGATGAATTATATCATATGGAATGCAAATTCAAACGTGAACTGAGTTTGTTAACATTTAAAACAAGTGACATCAGGCAAGTGTGGATGAGAATACTGCGTGAGGTCCACTGTTCACAGAACTACTAGTAATATTGCAACACTAGAGACCACTAGACAGCCAGATGAAATATGCGCATCTAGACTAGCTGATGAAATATGCATGAGGAATAGTTGGGAGCAGACAAACAGGATTTTATCGCTATAGTGAGGTCCACGTTATAATGACAGTATTTGATCAACTTTGGTCTTGCTCTCCTTGTCTATCATTCGACAAAGCCGGTGGTACTATCCTTTTCTAAGTCCACAACGATGAGAATTATGTTTTTGACAGTGTAGAAATATAATTAATTAATGCAGAGAATCGGCATCGCTATTCTTCTATCTTTATCCACTGCCATTATAAGGTGGACCACACTGTAGATAAGTTCAGTGAGGATTGAGGATGTCACAGAACACATGGAGGGAAGGAAGGATCAGCTGATCTCCGGGCAGATGAAACAAATTGAAAATGTATTGAACTTGTCAGTTTCATTCGAGGGACTGTAGGGTGATGAAGGTGGTTAGGGGGAGGGGGAGGGGGAATGTAGTATGGAAGAGATTACTTCATTGAAACAAGCTTTATCAGATTATTTCCCTTGAGAATAGTTTATTGATTTTGCTCTGTGTTCTGGCGGGAAGCGATGCAGAAGTTGGTGGCGAAGTAGGAAAGGAGTTGAAGAAGGAAAAGAAGAAGAAGAACATGAAGATGAAGGAGTAGAATAAGGAGAAGAAGAAGGCGAAGGAGAAGAACATGAAGAAGAAGAAAAAGGAGAAGGAGGAGGAGAAGGAGAAGGAGAAGAACATGAAGAAAAAGAAGAAGAAGTGGAATAAGGAGAAGAAGAAGAAGAAGAAGAAGGAGAAGAAAAAGAAAAAGAAAAAGAAAAAGAAAAAGAAAAAGAGGGAACAAAAGGAAAGAAGTAGTAGCTAATCTTTGCTAAAGATATCTACCTTGAAGAAGGCGAAGGAGAAGAACATGAAGAAGAATAAGGAGAAGAAGAAGGAGAAGGAGAAGAACATGAAGAAGAAGAGTAAGAAGAAGAAGAAGAGGAAGAAGAAGAAGAAGAAGAAGAAGAAGGAGGAGGAGAGAGAAGAAGAAGAAGAAGAAGAAGAAGAAGAAGAAGAAGAAGAAGAAGAAGAAGAAGAAGAAGAAGAAGAAGAAGAAGAAGAAGAAGAAGAAGAAGAGGAAGAAGAAGAAGAAAAAGAAGGAACAAAAGGAAAGAAGTAGTAGCTAGTCTTTGCTAAAGATTTCTACCTTGAAGATCTTTAAATTGGACTTGTAGAGGATTCATGTACGGTACGCATACGCTAGCTGTTACGAAAGAGTAAAATGAAGTGTTGTGAAATTTATCACAATACTAGCCAGGGATACAACAAAATGAGGTATCAATATTTTCTTCCTCATAATATACTATCATTCATGATTTATATGATAATTGTAATTTCAGGTCTCTAGGATCAATTGCATGACACCACAATTGAGTAAAATTATCATGAAATGAAGTCATCGCATTATACAGTATCAAATTTTTTCTTGATTCCGTAAAGGTGCGTACAGATATACGCTCTGCGAACATGAGCAATTCACTTTTGATCAGCTGATGCCAAGCTTTTTATATCTATATCTTACCGTCTCTGTAAAAATACAGATATAGTCAGCTGATTAAAAGTGAATTGCTCATGTTCGCGGCGCGTATATCTGTACGCACCTTTATATCTATTATCTTCTTCTTTTTTCTTCTTTATCTTCATATCTATAAAAGGCTAAGCCCCGACAGACTGAAATCACATCACAGCCCAAACTACTGAGCCTACAAACTTGAAATTTTGCACAATTGTTTATGATAGCCTCAAAACATCCACTAAGAAAGGATTTTCAGAAATTCGCCTGTAAAAATACAGATATAGTCAGCTAATTAAAAGTGAATTGCCCATGTTCGTGGCGCGTATATCTGTACGCACCTTTAGATAAGACATTTTTGCGATCGTTGAATTCGATTTTTGCATTATTTTTCAACTCTCTGTATGAAAGTTAGATATACCTTCTAAAATCATGAACACTTGTGATTATATTCAGAGACCAACCAAATCGGAGGGAGAGACCTAACATTTAACATTTAACAAGGCCCAATATTAATGAACTATAGAAGAAGGAAACACTGAAACCTTCTTCTTTATACAACTATTCTTTTACTTTCAAATATAATTTATAGGGGAATATCAAGTTACTACTGAAATTCCCATGATTTTTAAGTGTTGATGAATGCTTATCAAGTTCAAATGAGAGTGATACTTAGAACGAGATTCAATGTTTGGGCCATATCTCACATATAATATAGAGAGTACCAAAATGGGACACTCGAATTCAATGCGTTCACTCACGACATTCTGTTGTATCAACTACACAAAATTGGGATTATTCGAAATATAAACCTACTAGCCATCAGGCTCGCTTCGCTCGCCATGTCCGTCTAGCCAGGGGGCTCCGCCCCCTGGACCCCCGACTGGATCGTCCGAGAATGAGATCAGCAGGCTCGCTTCGCTCGCCTGCATTTTTCATTTGAGCATTTTTATCAAAATAGGACGATCCAGTCGGGGGTTCAGACTAAACGTCTGGCTAAACGGATATGGCGAGTCTGACGGCTAGTAATATAATATTCCCTGGAATAGCTCTGATTGGAGTAGCAGTGATTAGTAGATTTTTAGTTCTGCGAGTGAGTGAGTGAGTCAGTCAGTCAGTGTCATTACGCTTTTATATAATAGATTAGTACTCATTGAATGATATCGTACGACACTCCATGATTCCATTGATTTATCAATGAATACCCTTGTATCTATTATATCTATTATCTATTATGTTATTCTTTCTTTTAGTCTGATTAGTTCCTAAATTGGAGAATAGATTCCTCCAAGACTGATTTGTGTATGCAAACACTCAGAAATGTGATCATCCCCATTTTCTCAATACTTCTGTCCTTGACATTATTCCATGAATTAGTCCAGTCAATATAGACATAAAAAGGGGGTGTGCTTGCAATTTATATGAATTTTAGATTTGAAATTTGAAGAGAAAATCAATTTTTGATGGATTTTAGAGGGATTTTGAATTACACATCTAAATGGTAACAATCGGAAGATATTGTTGATCAAAATCTAAAATTCATCAAAATTGATTTTCTCTTCAAATTTCACTCATATTTGAAAAATCATAACTCAGTACTCATTGGAGATAGAGAGTTCCAAATGATCTCATTTTATTCAGAATTTCATATTCTAGAAAAAAGGCTAGACCAAATTTTTCTGTCCGATTACGAGATTTGGCAGAAATAGCTGAAAACTGGAAAATGAGCCGAGAATACGAGGTTTTTGGGCCACCCTGTATCTAGCACAAGGAAATTTCGCATGAAGAAATTGATTCTGGACTTCTCTTATGTACCCAAATAATATATTAAAAAATCAGAACTACTATATATATTGGTTGCATGCACCAATGTGTATAGTGACTGGACTATTGGTCGTATCAGAATAAATTAAACTTGAATTCAAGCAATATAAACTTTCAATATTCACGAAACTTCAGGAGATCGAAGAATAACATCCGTTCAATCTCCGATGTAAGATAAATTTCCTGAACTCTATCAACCTCTCAAAGACCGAACTAGAGAAAATCTCTAACATGTCAAACAAGAGGAAAGGGTGTCACAATATCACATACTCACTCCCATGTGACATCATTCACTGTGTGACACATGACAACACATCAAAGCAACCGTCAAACATACTCCATTCCCTCTTCAATCAACTCCTTTTTATACTGCTCTTCTTCTTCTTCTTCTTCTTCTTCTTCTTCTTCTTCTTCTTCTTCTTCTTCTTCTTCTTCTTCTTCTCTTCTTCTTCTTCTTCTTCTTCTTCTTCTTCTTCTTCTCTTCTTCTTCTTCCTCTTCTTCTTTTTTCTTTACCCTTTTCTTTTCCTACACTTGCCTTATCCACCGTCTCTGTATTCCTCTTATCATTCTGATCTTTCCAATTTTTCTCAGTGTTTCTTTTCTTATTCGAAGTCATCTACTTCTTCTTCCAATACATTATTTCTTATGGATTGAAATTCATAGATTGTACAGTGGCAAACAAATTAATCCGAACAAGATGAATTTTGACAGAAAACTCTTTATTTCATTAATTTGTTCGCCACTGTATTTCCATCTCCGTATTTTCTAAATTACTTCATCCTATCTGCATATTCTTTCATTGGGAATAGTATACTCAGATATCCTTTCTCGAGAATTGGCCCTTGGGAGTTTAAACCTTTTTAGCTGAGGGTGATGTCCATATAAGCTAGGGTAGTACGTGGTAATGATGTGGATTATAATGAGAGATGAACTTAAGATTGTAGGTGGTAAAAACTTCACTCTCTCATGTGAGAGAATCACAGCTATACAGGAATTACACATATTTTATAACTTTACATTTCTGAAAATCATTGTCGGATCTCATGAACCGTGGATTTAATAGCTTTGTTAAGAGTATTCTATCATACTGAACTTCCAATTTCATTCACATCTAGAAACTGAGCTGGAATCTGATATTTTATAAACATATTGATATTTTTCCCTTCAATTCCTCCCCTTCTTTCTCCTTTACTGCTTCTCTTCCTGTATTAATATTCATGAATTCATAAGAGAAGTGAAATTCTAATTACTGTTTGAAAGAGTATGAGTTTAGGAAACTAAAACAATTATTTTGAGATAGAAAAATCATGACGTGATTTTCACAATACTTCTCTAGCCTTACAATTATATTGGATCTCTACCGTGTACCATACCCTCTGATGAATTAAATTTCAATTCAATTTCAATTTTCAATTTATTGAAAACACACAAAACAAGACAAAACAGAATTACAAAGAATTACGAAACAAATGAAACACAATAAAATGTTACAAATATAAAAAACCATGGGCTTTGTGTTTGGGTGTGTTGGAGAAGAGAAAAAAAGAGAGGAAGATACCTAGCCAACTATGGTTTCCCATGTAATAGGCAGGCAAAGAAGAGAAGAGAAGTAATGAGGAAAAATGTAAAATGTAAATATGTCTGAGATTCTCTCCAGTAAAATTTGCAGGTAGTTCATGTATCATATATTCTTAGATTAATTTTCAAGTCAGTGCCTCATCTTCCAATAATCCGTGGTTTAAATTGGAAGAATTTTATTGAACATTGATGAATATAATGAATGGATGTTTACTAAACCAGAGTTATTTTTTATGAATCAGTTCTATTTCTTCATGAAGCAACCTGTTAGCATTCTCATATTTTTCGCATTTGAAATACAAACTAAACAGTTCAACCAAAATTTTCTCCGCTCCAAGTCTGTCCACGTTTTGTGGAAATATCTGTAGGTTCTTCGAGAGCTTCCGATAATAGCTACATATTCTAAGGTTACAAAATAGATACACTTATTGGAACGATTTTAAACCTATATCTGTTTCAGTGTGGCCAATTCTCTCTCTAAAATGTTTTTTCAGAGAATGGAATAATTTGACAAAATTAATTATGATAAACTCAATCAGAATCTTAAGGTATGTACAGATATAAGCGCCGCGAACATGAACAATTCACTTTTAATCAGCTGACTATATCTGTATTTTTACAGAAACGATAAGATACAGATTTGAAAAGCTTGGCATCAGCTGATTTGAAGTGAATTGCTCATGTTCGCGGCGCGTATATCTGAACGCACCTTTATAATATCTTATACAGGATTCCCATTGTTTACCATTTTCTGCTCATGAATACATTCTCAATACAACCCAAACCTAAGACTTTTCAAAAATATTTTCACCAAGAACATCATTCATGTGCTACCCTTAGAATATATAATCATACAAGCCAATAAGATATTATTTATCAAGATACACATAAATTTTTGATTGAAATAAGGGCGTTCAACTTACGTATCACGTGTAAATTGTTGTGAAAATGTGGAACGCGAATTCACTAGACCCGAACCTTCCCCTGTTACGGTCGAAGGGCAACTGACTCACTACCCTAATCTGAGACCACCCCTCGGTGATACAGTGGCGCACCTCGTGGCGAAGGCTGGTACTAAGCTGCTGTGAAACTTGTGAAACGAGGGGATGTATAGGCTACACTGTGTAACATGACGGTTTGGCGGGTAGCCTACATTACTCCGTCGAGTTGGACTATTCCGTAGTAGAAGTGCAATCTTCCACTGTTTACTTTCATGATAATAATTCAATAATATCATAGATTAATTATTTTTGTTATCCATTATTTATATAAAATATGATATTATTTACTACCTATCCATTTATTCAATTATTATAGGAATCACTAGTACCTTCTTCGAAAGTGTTGAAGTGTCGGAGTGAATATGATTTCTCTGATGATTAAAGAAAATTTAAATTGGAGGAAAAAACAGTAAACTTCAAAGTGCTATATAGTTGAATAATTGACTTGAATCACTCTAAAGTTTTATCTTTTCTCCTTCAATTAAAATTTTCTTTAATTTAAATCTCATTTAAGTTGATAGTTCACAGAGAGTAAGTAATTCAACTCGAATTTCAGGAAAACTCTTCTCATGACTAGGCTTACCCAAGAAATCGTTGAATAGCAGAAGTTGTATTAAAGTTTTCCTTATTTAAATACTTTATTTATTCATTATTTATATCATGAGATAAAAACAGCTATTCTATGATAATATATGAATACAGAGTGATGCTCTATTCGTACAACCTTGATTATTTTGAATGTCGGTCAAAAGCAGTCTTAGACTAATGCCTGTTGTTTCAACCTGAATTATTGAATGCTATATTGTATATGATTAAATGAATAGAATCATAAGTAGATGAGATTTGATTGGACAAGAACAATATTGCACAAGCATAACCTGTGAATATAACATTCCTCTACAACTTTAAAATCTCGATTGATAATCTTGAGAAGCGTTTGAGATTGATCTGATCGTAATAAATATTGGGTATTGAAAATCGATTTCACCGTGCATGTACAGGATCTCATTGAACATATCAAACCATCACAAACAGATTCTTCATCGGAAAAAACTCATGAGAGTCATCTGTTCTAATGGCGATAGTGTTTGTGGTTTTTGTAGATTAGAATTTTTCAATTTTTTCCATATTTTTCAATTTATAAATGGATTTTTTAGTGTAATACTTATTTTTTTATATTCATAACTAACCCAAATTCCAATTTTCTATTGTTTCTATATTTGACCGGTGAATTTTTGTTAAATATTATTAGAAGTGGTACCATAACCTTATTCAGATCTGCTCATCAACTATCTAAATTCGGGGGAGAAATAGTTTTGAATTGATTCTGTTGTTTCTCTCCCAATAATTGTTTTGATTGTGTGCATGTGTAAATGGAATAAATAAATAACAAAGTTTGAAATCAATGTTAGAATAATAGTTCTACCGGAGTAACAAAATATGTATCCATAATCCCTAGTTACAACACAAATCAGAACTTGAAACTTCTCTTAATCAATTTCATCCGTGAAATTTCTATTGAAAATCCAATTTCCGACATAGTTTCCACATGAAAATAATCATTATCCCATCCAAGTCTCGATACTCGCTCTCTCTGAATCCAGTGCAGAATTGGGCATGCGCACCACTACTCTGACACAGATTGATATTAGTTAGTTTTTTTTCTGTAGAAGCTCAACTCACAGATAATTTTGCAAGTACAACCCTTCAGTATGACCATCTTTCCATAAATAGAGCGCTTACCTGTTTATGACGGATGCATACTCATTTCATCCAAACTTAAACTTTTAACCTACTTTTCACCATTCTGTACCTGAACTTGTCAATCATATTTACTGAATCTAGCGCAAATTCGACTACACACACACCTCTTCTCATACTTATCAATTTGCTCATTTTTCCAACCCAGTTTCAGTTCCCTCAGGTTTGAAATACCTAGGTTTGAAATAATCAGGTTTGAAATAATCATAACACAAACCTGTCAACTTTCTCCTCAATGTAATAGAAAGCAGACACCAGCTTCCATCTCATGATCAATATTATTTCATAGTTTTTCAACTTTTGACCTACTTTTGGTCATAATGTAGCTGTAAATAACTTGCACATCATTCCCATATTAATCCAACTTGATTTCGAGCGAAAAAATCTTTTCTCTGACATTGATCATTTTTCTATTAAACTTTCAATCTACTTTTAGTTTCACATTTCGGGACATATAACACATACACCTATAGTGAGGTCCACGTTATAATGACAGTGTTTGATTAGCAATGGTATTGCTATCCTTGTCGATAAGTTACCTCTGAGCTTAATAAATGAGTCTACAGAAAGATTCAAAATTAAACTTTTCAACTGGTTAGTGAAAACACCAATGTATTCTATACAAGAGTTCTTGGATTCCGATATGATTATTGATGTTTGATTCCTTAATTGCTAAAGGCTCTTCTTTCTTGTTTTAACCATTTTTACAGGGCCTTGTTTGTACTGTTGTTTGTATAGTGATTAATATTTGAATTCTTCTGGGTTTACTCTGGATGTAGTTATGTTTATGTGTTTATATATGTATATCGTATATAGTTTCAATTACATTAACTTATAACCTTCTGACTTGTCTAATGTAAGTATAGTTTTGACTTTGTCTATTGCCAATATTACCTAATGACAATAAAAATTTATTTATCATTCAAAAAAGCAGATAGCTCTATCTCTTTCTCGCTTTTCTCTGTTATCATATCGTATTTTAACAATATATAATCAATATTTGATTGGCTATTTAGTGAGTTATTAGTTATTCTATTAATTAGTTATTAAACAAATATAGTTAATGATTAATAAACAAAATATTTCATCTTAATCATTGAAATTCATTATGATATTATTGAGAAGTATAATTTATTGATTAATAAATTATAATTTATTATTCCAAACGAATGAACAGTTAACATCACATCAATAAACCTGTATCAGCTACCGTCTATAGAAGGCATTGACAAGACAGAGTATTGACAACGTTGTTGTCATATTTCTCTACTACCATCATAACGTGGACCTCACTATAGTGCTTTTTTCTAAGCGCAGTGCAAAATGGAGCACACAAACGTCTTTCTTCACACATTTCACCTATTTTTACTTTCCATGCCCTATTACCATAGGTAAGGAAAGTATTGCCTTCCGAAAAAAATTAAGGTACCCCAATTTCTGAATTTCTATACGTTTCAAGGTCCCCTGAGTCCAAAAAGTGATTTTGTGTGAAAGTGTGTGTGTGTGTGTGTGTGTGTGTGTGTGTGTGTGTGTGTGTGTGTGTGTGTGTGGTGTGTGTGTGGTGTGTGTGTGTGTGTGTGTGTGTGTGTGTGTGTGTGTGTGTGTGTGTGGTGTGTGTGTGTGTGTGTGTGTGTGTGTGTGTGTGTGTCTGTGTGTGTGTGTGTGTTGTGTGTGTGTGTGTGTGTGTGTGTGTGTGTGTGTGTGTGTGTGTGTGTGTGTGTGTGTGTGTGTGTGTGTGTGTATGAGTGTATGTGCGTCTGTGTACACGATATCTCATCTCCCAATCAACGGAATGACTTGAAATTTGTAACTTAAGGTCCTTACACTATAAGGATCCGTCACGAACAATTTCCATCAAATGCAATTCAAGATGGCGGCTAAAATGGCGAAAATGTTGTCAAAAACAGGGTTTTTCGAGATTTTCTCAAAAACGGCTCCAACGATTTTGATCAAATACATACCTAAAAAATTCATTGCTAAGCTCTATCAACAGCCACAAGTCCCATATCTGTAAAAATTTCAGCAGCACCGCCCCATCTATGCAAAGTTCGATTTTAGATTACCGATTATCAGGCTTCAGATACAATTTAAACAATAAAAATCAAGTGGAAAAGATTGAGCATGAAAATCGCTACAATTAATGTCCAGTAACATTTTCACCTAAAATTGAAAATAAGCTTGAGAATCGAGAAAATGTGATTATTCAATTGCCAACTGTTTGCAACTGTTGATACTATCGAATCATTCACTATGAAGGGATTTCAGACCTCGTATGTCTACAGCGTTATTGTCCTGTCACCAGCTGGCTCAGATCTTTGAATAGTAGACTTGAGATGCGCGGGAACACTATCGTCAGGTGATCAATTTTCACAACGGCAAGGAAAGTTGTGTGAGTGCGCCACACCAGATTTTTACTCTTTCATCAAAACATCTAACATACTTCAAGTTCACCCTTTTCGAAACATACAGCATTCACACCTGGTGACTTTCATTTAGAATCAGTGCAAAATTGAGCACACACACACCTCTTCTCTGACATACTTTTCAGTTGATTTTTGATTAAAACTATCAATCTAGTTCCGTTTTGGAGCATACAACACACCTGGCAACTTTCTTTTAGATACAATCATGATCGGAAAAATACACCTTTTCTCTCAAACATTGTATTTATTTATCAATTTTTAATTAAAACTTCCAACCTACTTATAGTTCACCCTTTTGGAACTGACAAATCCAGCACATACATCTGTGCCCTGACAAACTACTTATTTGCAGCAGGAAAAGTGTGACATCATCAGACATCATCAGCATGTTGATCGTTGGGTCGTTAATCGTCGATCGACTATCGCAGGCTGACATTTGTCAATTAATTAGGCTGTCAGGTTTTGGTTTGGTGACATGCTGGGACGCTGACAACCCCTTGTCAGCGTCTCACTCCAACGTTTGATGCTGGGAACCCACTGCTTCAGTCTCTTTCTAGCCGTCACTCTTATACTGGGAGGCCCCTGTTTCTGTCTCTGTCAAACCAGTTCTCTTAATGCTCAGAACTCCCTGTTTCTGTCTTTGTCCAACCGTCACTCTTGATAGTGGCAGCCCCCTGTTTCTTTCTTTTTCTAGCCGCACTCATGATGCTGAAAACCCCCTATTTCTGTCTCTGTCCAACCGTCACTCTAAATGCTGAGAGCCCCTCGTATCTGTCTCTTTCTAGCCGTCACTCTTAATGCTGGGAGCCCCCTGTTTCTGTCTCTTTCTAACCAGTACTCTTGATGCTAGGAAACCCCAATTTCTGTCTCTGTCTAACTGTCACTCTTAATGTTGGGAGCCCCCTGTCACTATCTTTGTCCAACTGTCAACTGTCACTCTTAATGTTGGGAGCCCCCTGTCACTATCTTTGTCCAACTGTCACTCTTTATGTTCGAGTTGATATGGGTGCTGTTTTGGGCACACGTTTTGAGGTAGATTGGTGAGTGAGGAAGAAGGAAGAAGAGTTGGTGGAGAACGAGGAGGAGGAAGAGCAGGAGGGTTAGAAGGAGAAGAAGGAGGAGGGAGAACGAGGAGTGGGAGAAATAAGAAAGTATATGTTTGGAAAGAAAATGAATATGAAGAAAAAAAGAAGAAGAAAAATTGTGTGAGAACTTGAGAAGTATAAAATATAGAAGGACTAGTCAAAGGTAATGGAGGAGCTAAAGAAATGGTGGAAGAGTGAGGACATGAGGAGAATGGATCGAGAATGGAGAAAACGGTTCAAGGAATATCGGTGGAGATATCGGTTTATAGGACATTATTGAAAGGAATAGCTCTTAACAATTTTGAAGTGAGGGTATAGAATTAAAATTACAGAAAGAGATACGAAGTGCAAGAGAATAAAACAAAGAAAGGATGAAGAAGTATCATAGAAGAATCTATATCTTGAGAAGGATATCATGATTTGTATAGAATGGGAGAGAAGTGGATAGGAGCAGAAAGTAGAGAGTATAGAAGATGTTATGAAAAAAACATAATCAAATATAGCAAAAGCGAAATTTGACGTGAATGGTTAGTGGTAGGAGAGAGTGGAAACTTAGACTAGATTTTGAATCATTAAAAATTTGAATGAAATTATTAAGAGAAGAAATTGTAATAGGAGGGAAATTGAGATACCATTTTGTTAGAGCAAAGGTTGATAAGGAAAAGGTGGAATAATGGAAGAGACTTGTAGGAGATAAGTAGTGCGAGGAGGGGAAAATGTGAAATGAGAAGTGGGAGGATAAGGAGATTACGTGGTGAGAGAGGTGATTTACCAGAGATATGAAGAGATTCAGATTAGATTCTAGATTGGGAGAGGAATGATGATGAGGAGGATGTGGAAGAGAAGGAGAAACAGAAGATGAAAGAGGCAAAGAGAGAAGAAAAATAGGAGGAGAAGGAGGAGGATGAGAAGACTATGATTGATAGCTACTATAGCAGATTTTCCCACCACGAAAACTGTTTGACAATTTGAGTAATGAACGCCTGGCCAGGGGGGAGGAGACAGATGGACAGATATAGATATACAGATGCCCACACCAGATATACTCACCAGGGGACAGATGTATCTATATAGATATACTGATGGTTGACAGGGGTAGGAGCAGACCACTCAATTAATCTGCGGATAATTTGTGAGTGATTGTCACAGCTGAAGAAGAAGCTGAATAATCGATGGTTTCTGTCAATTTCTCTCTTTGAGAGAGTCACAAAGAGAGAAAGAGATGGAGAAAAGAGGAGAGAGATAGTGAGAGGTCAGAGTGAGAGAGATGAGAGAACAAGAGAGGGAGTGACTGAGAAATATAGCGAGAGAGTGGTGGTGAGAGAGTGAGAAGAAGAAGTAGAAGAAGAAGAAGAAGAAGAAGAATGAGAAGAAGAAGAAGAAAAAGAAAAAGAAAAAGAAAAACAAGGAGAAGAAGAAGAAGAAGAAGAAGAAGAAGAAGAAGAAAAAGATTGTCATTATTAGTGATAGAACAGATAATAATCAGAAGTAATAAAATTAATGAAAACGGCTTCGTCTGTAACACCAGTACACGATAGAATCTCATAAAATAGAAGAAACTTGTGCAGTCATTTGAATAGGATGCCTTCAGGACGAATTTCCATTGAATCCCAAAATTATGCACTAACGGGGAAAAGAGATGTAGGAAGGCCGAGTAAAAGATGGGAACTGGAACTTGTTAATAATCAATAGATTTAATCCTTGAAGTGAAGAAGAAGAGGATAATCTGATGGATGACTATGTGGTGGAAGAAGATAAGTAATAGACTGTGTTTGTGTTTCATAAAATCGTAATATTTGTCAAAATATTCCCCTTCTCCTGATTATACAAGGTGAGGTATAATCTAGCCTATAATGTGGTATAATCTCAATAATCAAGGTGAGGTGTATTTATAATGAATGTTGTATGTGACCTGGCTTATGTACTGATGTACTTTGGCTTAAATAAAATCATTGAATCATTGAATCATTAAGGAAGTGTCTCAAAGAATATCTTTGTGTCGTATATTCCAACAAATTGTAAGAGCACAAGCCCGTTTGGATTTTACAGAAATTTTCATTTTAGTTTTATAGAGAAAAAATGTTACTTCTTGAATATTACTCCGGTATGGTGACGATTATCATTTTTCTCACATTGTTCAAGTCTCACACTGACAATTCTCACTATCACGTAACTAGACACAATGCTTGGTATTGGACCGTTCAAAATCCTCAATAATAAATAATATTTTTTGAAAATATTAATATGTGTGAATTTTTTCCATACCAAAAATAGTACCATTTGAAAGCTCCCCTCATATAACCTTCATCTGTTTTAGATAGAATATCTTTATTTCTCAAAGCACCAATATTGCTTTGTCAAGTATGATACCCAAATAAGTCCTGAGCTTGAATCGTGTCAATGAGGGTGAAAGATGTGAAAAATTAATAGAATCTGTTATCCTCATGTTTTAAGGTAGACTTCAAGCCACTGAAAAGTGATTTGAAGACGCAAAGCAAATTTCAGTGTGAGTTAGTGGAGCTGGTTTCTAGCTGTCACACTTCCAATGGGTTAACCAAGAGCACTTCACTTATCTAATGTAAGCGATTAGAATTTGCGTCAAATGTAGGGAAATTCATTGTATAAATGGAGAAGGTGTTCGATCGATTGATAAAATCAAATGATCAGAACTGCCCGAATTCATTGAAATACGAATTATACATTTGAATAATAATTATAATGTTACTAGCCGTCAGGCTCGCTTCGCTCGCCCCGCTTGGCTCGCTTGGACCCCCGACTGGATCGTCCAAAAATGAGATCAGCGGGCTCGCTTCGCTCGCCTGCATGTAGACCTCAGCGGAACCTCTGTACCGAATTTGAACAACTGTACCGTATTATGTCAATTTGATCACGTAAAACACCTGTTACTATATCGGCGTATCTTTGGCGAACAAAATTCTTCCACCTCAGCTAAACCTGTGTACTAATTTTTTTTTTAATATATTTCCATCAATTATTGAAAAAGGTGAGGAAACGCAGAAAAGCTGAGAAAACGCTAATTTTGGCTAATCGGATAAATTGGTATTTAGGAGGTCCAGGATAAGTGCATTTCAATCTTCAACTTGGTGCCAACCTAACAAAGTCAACTCAACTTAATGCCAACCTGACAAAATTTTTAATTTAGCTACCAGAACAACTGTTTCGAAGAGGTACTCTCTCTAGATTATAGTTCTATATTACCATATGGTATGGACATTTCAATATTATACTTTTAAGATATTGGAATAAGAAGAATATACATGCTAAAAGAACTTTGAACCCTTAAAAACCACCCTTAAAGTGTAAATATCGCCAAAAGATTTCTTAGTGCGCCTCTAAAGGGCCAACTGAACATACCTACCAAATTTGAACGTTTTTGGTCCGGCAGATTTTTAGTTTTGCAAATGAGTGAGTCAGTGAGTGCCAATTCGCTTTTATATATATAGATCATCTTCCATGTTATACCCAATTTTTAATCCAAAACGTACTGAAGTTCAGCACAATATGCTGTTTGAGCATGACGATTTATAACTTCTGTATCAATTTTATTGTAAAGAATTCATAGTTTATTCTTCATGAAATGAGCTTCATACAAGGGATTCAGAAATTCAATATCATCTATTTCAATTCTCATCAAACTTCATATTTTCATCAGATTACCTATTTATATGAAATCCATCACATCCTCATATTCCAATTATGAGAAATTCATAGCTTACGTCAAAAAACCTCTCTAAGACCTTACAAGTATAACAGAAGTTATTGTCCGTTTAATTGGAAAGGAGAATTTTTGAAACTTTGGAGGTCACCTTAGTATCGATACCATCACAAAATACCGATAGTATTATATCGATATATATATATATATATATATATATATATATATATATATATATATCGATACTTTCACAGTCGACTACGCTCACAACCGCCTGCATCGCTGTATAAATATATCGGAGACTAAATAAACGTTCGTTAAATGTCGAACGTTTATTTAGAAACGTTTGTGAAACGCGATCTGCCAATTATCTTTTGAGGCACTCACGCACGCGCAGACCCACTCGAACACGTCCCAAAGTAAATTCGGTAATTGCCCCAACATGGATCGACTATATTTGTCAACAAAGACCATCAATATCAACGTCAATGATTGAGTCAACATTTATATCGCTCTGGAGATCATTACGCTCAACATCATCAACAAAATCATCATCATGATCAACATTATTGAAAATGATGAAAAACTCACAAATGAAACTGAGAAAAACTCATCATTATCATCATTCGAATAAAATCACTATCATTAAACCAATCATTTCAAAAATCAACATCATTACCAGCTGTATCCTTGTAAAAAGCAACTTCAATAAAGAATTCAACGCTAATATTCAAGTCAACGATAATATCATATCTATAGAGAGGTTTATCCTGAACTGTCAGAACTCTTAGAAAAATGACATAAATTTTTGAAATTGCTGACAATTTGAGGTGGATCTCGCATAAGGAATTATTGTTATCATGTGACCAGAATTCGAATCAATGTCATATTTGTAATGGAAGAAGCATAATCATTATCATCTCCGCTATCTGCTGATCCTATCAAAAACCACATCATCAATTATTATTTACCGCAGTCGATTGAATGTCAATGAGTTTTGCTTGTAGTTTTGATCAGAGCTCAATAGAAATTTGAAGTTGTATTGAATCACTCATTATAATCAACATCAGATTGATGTTGGTTCAGTGATTGATGTTTCTGATCAGCATCATCGACAACATCATTACAATAATATTGATTCGCTGCAATAAATTTGGAGATTCGAAATATCAAGACTAGGTGAGAGAAACAATCTTAGCTTAATATTCTTGGTTCTCCAAGTATTCTCCAAATTCACCATTCGTGACATATACTAACAAAATCATGACATTGGCTTGATTTTTTCATATAAAAATGACCGGAATGTGAAATACATCACGTTTATTATTGAGTTTACAAACCACAACCTGTATACCCGGTAACCATAATAATTACACAAGCTCTCTTTCAAAATAAACACACAAAAATCCAGGAGGGTTGAACATTCAAAACACAAGTAACCAAAAAAATTTACACTGACAGCTCGTTTATGCATTTGAAAAAGGTGAATGCAGTGTTTCTCTGACAGAAGTAGCAACTAACATTCGAATTTGTATTTTTCCTTTGTATTTTTACTCACTCGTACATTTTTTTCTATGCTTTTGTTACCTTTTAATAGTATCCCTTTTCCTCTTCTCCTACCTCTCTCTCACTTACTCGCTATCTCTCTCACACACACACTCTCTCTCTCTCTCTTTATCTCTCTCTCCTCAATCTTTCTCTCTCTCACACTCTCTCTCTCTATCTCAATAATATTTATTTACCATGTTTGTAATATTGTATATATATTTTTTTTTCTGAATTTGATTTGTTTAATCTACTAATCATTTAGCGTTGTATTGGAGGGTTGAGGCCGGCTGCGCCCTAACTCCGCCCTCCTGGGTAAAAAAAGGCAGCTATTCTATTCTATTCTATTCTCTCTCTCTTTTAACGTTTTGGTAGGGAGTTAGTGGGAAGGATACTTCGAATATTCTTTCCGAAGAATGGACATTGATATGTCCAAAGCTCCGCCAATTTATGTAGATGCATAGCAATATAATTATCTATAGTTATTATATTACAAATTGCTTTTCCATATCATATACAGTTCAAAAATTATTTTCTTAGTCTATATTATGTAAATTCATCCATAATTTTGCTTTATTGTCAGCTATTGTATATAAGTGTATAAGCCAGTATATATTGTAATCTACATAAATTTATTTAGCGTATGGCAGTATACACAACACATTTATGATCACAAAATTCGAAAAAAAAGAAAACAATAGAAAATTCATATATAAAACGAATGAAAATATCTCAGTCATTTTTGACCTGGAAATTAGAGGCATGCTTCCAGGATATTTAAGTAGGCTATTGATGCTGGTTTAGCCACCAGGGAATCTTCATGTGCACCCGTGTCAAGATTTCTTGTCTGGTAGTCCTTAAAAAAACTTTTGAGTTTGAAATTGGTATGTGATTTCAAATTTATAGTGTTGTGTTGTGTTTGGTCAGGAGAACTAAAGTTTGTCTGACCGCCAGCTAGTGCTAGTCCATTTAGCATTATCCAATGTGCACCGTGTGGGGGCGGACTAGCGTTACACATACTACTTCCCATCTCAATAAAACATTTTGAGGTTAGAAAATATTTGTAGACTTGCCTTTAAAATTTCTTCATGAGAATTCACTTTTAAAAAAAAACTTTTTCTTTTCAAACCTTCAGAAATAGTTGACATCAAATAATATAAGGCATAAAACTATCCAAAAAGGGAATTGAAAATAAAATTATGTTAAAAGTAGGACTTTGAAAATTTTCATCTCCGTTGCTAAGGACTTGTTGATAAAAAAAGTATTCTACATAAATAAAAGTATTCAATCAATCAATCAATCCCTTTCTCCTCAATCTCTCTCTCACTTTCTCTCTATCTATCTATCTATCTATCTATCTATCTTACTCTCTTTATCTCTTTCTCCTCTATCTCTCACTCTCTCTCTTTTGTTCAAATTAATGTCCATTTTCATCTTGTCAGTGTAACCTTTAATCCGTCTAAACGTAAACTGACATTTTATTCTTGACAAGTACTCCTCTTCTCTTTGACAGAATTTTAACTGATGGCTGTTGATGCAAAACGTCGACATGTATTTGCTCCTATTCAACGAATTTGTTTGAAGAGGTAACTGTTTGTAACGAGAAAATTCAACTCGAGTTTCTAGTTTTTCGAATTTGAATGGCAAAGGCTGAAATCCACAGGTCAAACGTTCAAATTTGCGTGAAACGCGCTCTCAAAAGAGCTCACAGACAAAAATTTGACTCGACATGTTGTTCAAATTTGAAGTGGCTCTTGAATTTCAACAGATGAAGCTTCATTTTGCGATTTATTCAGCTAGAAAAAAGCTGGAAGCAATTTTTGAACAACGACGTTCTTTTTGTAATTAAGCTCAATGTTCCAATTCATCTCGTTGTAATTGTTTAATCATTTCTGTAGAAAAAAATGGTCAAAGTGAAAAACTCTCCCGTTTCTCCATTTTGGGTAGGTGATAGATTTAGATTTTTTCATTTTTGAAGTGTAATTGTGAATGAATAGATTTTGTTTTTTTTTAGTTTTGAGGTGGAGTTGTAAATGGATAGATTTTGTTTTTTTAGTTTTGAGGAGAAATTAGAAATTTTACAAATCGTTCTGATTCTCCATTGAATATAGATAAAAACTGTGCTTGACTGGTTGTTTTTCTTCAAAGATTTCATAGAATGGAGCTGGACTTGCTTCATTTCAATGGTTTTATTTGATAATTAGTTCATTCAATGATTTTTTTTTATGAGTCTCGAGAAATATTGACTGACCTTATACAGTGCAAAGCGTAGCTTCTTCCTACTTCTACGAGTAGAATAATGAGAATTAATTCTCCATAAACATCATGATAATTCATTATTTTAGTTTATGACGGTTCAACCAAAAATATTGATTAATCGAAGTGGAATGGATTCATCTCCCTCCTCATTTCGGATAACTGGAGCTCCACTGTATTTAATAAAAGGCTTCACTCCTCCAAGAAAACACTATAGTAACATCTTTGGAATTTCATAACACATTTCTGACTACACCCAGCTTTTTCCAAAATATCTCCATGTAATTTCATTCACATAAGTCTTCTCTCCATTTAATCATTCTTTTCCACCCTTATTTCAATTTTATCGCTCCCCATAAATCATATTCAAACGCCTCAAGATATGGTAATGTGGGCATTAAAAGAATGACGACCCCTTTTCTGGTTCATTTATTTGCATATTTTTGTTTCGTTCATATATCTGACAAAGCATTCTTCTTTAACCATGCATTACCAATATGGAAAATAGAATTTGAAATAATTATTCACTAGATATCGTAGTATGAACGTCAAAATTTGATAAAGTGGAATATGATTGTAGTAAAAACTGTAAAATTTGATGTTATATGTGTGTTTTCATTATGATTGTAGTATCCAAGTTAGAGTCTACAGTGAATGGAAACCTGTTTTACCAAGTGTCTAGGAATCTAACAATATTCTAGAGTGGACTTGATCTACTCATTGATTCATATTTTAAAAACAAACAAAATATAAAGTGAATAAAAGTGTCTAGTAAATGAAAACCTGATTCTCTGAGTGTCTAGATGCTAGAGAATCTGAAAAATTCTGGAGTAAAATAGGTCATACTCATCAACCATATTTTTAATACGATATTATATCGAACAGCACGTTTCTAATTCATAAAACCGTCTCAAATACCATAAACCCGTAGAATAACTTTCATGACGGATATTTCCTTGAAAAAATGAAGTAATAAAAATTCTTGCGAGCATTATCGAGTGAACAATAAACCGGGCGTAGAATTTTAATCCAATTTTCCGGCTTCAATTTTCTTGAGTGCTGGAGTTATACTGTCCCATAATAACTTGCCCGTCATTATACCTATGTACACCCCAGTTCCCCTGAGTAATATGGCATATATATTTCATTCAATCAATGTTGTTGTACAAGCTCGGTCCCTTTACTTGAGGTGCATTAGAACAATTTTAATTATTTGGTTCTATATATTATAAAAGTTGATGTAGGTCATGTGATAAGATTAGATCAGCAATAATTTTATAATATTCACTTCATAATTCCATTCAGTTTTATCATCTAATATATATTTTAATCAATGTTGTTGTAGATGCTAGGTCCTTTACTCCCTTTACTTGAGGTGCTTAAGTACGTTCTAATCAATGTTATATAAGTTGATTTAGGTCGTGTTGAAAGATTAGATGGGTAGATTATTCATTATTTATTTATTATTCATTTACATACATGGAGACAACAGGTTAAACCCTTATATGTCTCCTTGAAACATTACAACATTCTTCATTCAAAAAATTAGATTTGAAATAAACATAAAGCTGAGAATAAAACAGGAGTAAAATAAAATAAGAACAAAATAAACTATATAACAAAAAAAAGCGTCTTAACAAAAGAAATATGTGTTTTTATTTTTAAAAAATCCTATCTTATAGCTATGATTCCTATCTATCCTGAATCTATCTAATCCTATCTATTGCTGAAACTACTTTCCAAGATAAAATATGGGAGGTGGGAAAATATGCACTTGAAATATCTTGCATGGGTACAAACCATGCAATACAGAAATAACAGAGAATCATGTGAGCACTGAGAAAAAAAAAGTAATAAAAAAGAGAGAAAGAAAAATGTCATACGGAAACCTGGCTACAAATATCTATCTTAAATTAAGCCCTTCAGAGTGATGCGGAATCTGCCACGAGAGCATCCAAAGACGTCTAGGCGCCCAGAAAAGAGATTGAAAATCCTTTGGATTCTATTAATTGGAGAGTTATAATAACTCTCTGTTCTGGAGCGTGTTACAAGAAAAGAAAATGAAGAACGACGAGCTATGGATGATATGTAGATATTAAGTTTAGAAAGTAAATAGCAGAATCTATTTCATCGTTAAGTAAGTTGTGAAGGAAAATAAGGGATCTGACATCCCTCCTTGATTTTAATGTTTCCATTCCAAATATACACCTCAGCGTATCAGTTAGGATATCAAATGGACAGTTGACAGTAGATTAGTCTGTATGTACTTATTAATTCTATTTGGTTTTTGATTCAATATAGTTCACGTAGGGGAGTTAGATGTATACATTGAGAAAACTCCATGAAATCTTCCCACTCAATGAAAATGATTGTAATTCTTCTGATCACTCCTTCATCAACACTATACTATGTTACAAATTTAATGGAAAGCTCTATAGCAGAGTTAGATATAGCTTGGAATATTTAACTTAATATATTATCATTTATCATTCTTTATTCTGAATATCAAGTATTCATCTTGATATAATAGATGATGATAGATAGTTGTCACTTCATCGATTCATCAAAGATAAATAAAACTAGTTCCAGTTGTTACACGGTATCAATATAAAAAATTAAAATCAAATATAACAAATTGAGAAGCAGAATAAAATGTTGGGAAGTAATGATGTGAGAAATAAAGTGAAACATTAGGCTGTGGCTGCCTCATCAAAGTGAAAGACTGTCATTGGCCGAGACAAGCCACGCCCATCGTGGGAGAGGAATTCATAATTTTATCGGCCATTTCTGACTTCGATATTGATAGATTAACCCAACCAAAACATATTGTTCAATTTCTACCGTGGTAATTTTATCCTTTTTTTGAATATTTGAGTTTAATGGAAATCGATAACGGTTTAAAAACTGAAACTCAGTTTTAAGAATCAGCATGAGCAGCTGTTTTGAGAATCAGGTTTGAGAATCAGTATGTGTAAGATACTACTAGAGATAAGGATTGGATACGGCTTCTATTCAGAGATAGATAATGATGTAACAACCTAAACTAGTTCTCAAATTTCCAATTGATAATTGGTTAGAGTATCAGCTTCGAATATTCTCATCTATTTCGAATATCAACCACCTTAACTATTACAATAGAAGATTCATATTAATTTATTGATTTATTCCATTCATCAATCCTATCACTCTTCTAATCTATTCAACAATTCAGTATTTTTCATCCATGATAAATGTGATGTAACATGCATTTGAACCAGTTCAAGCCAAGAAGTATATCTATGTAAAAGCTGAGTATTCTTTACACACACTATACTAAATACTCATATACTCACTGGTCCATACATGCATGATAAATTCTCCCAAATACTGACTTCGTCAATTAGTCGAATCTTGAATTCATGAGCAAACAACGTCGAATTCCATCGCAAACAAACAAATTTCCAAACTACACACATCATTAGACATTGCCCGCTTCTCACAAAATGTCTCCCGTGAGGCAAAATTCTATTTGTTCAACGTATATGCACACATATATACTGGGTACACAAATTATACATTTATACAAAGCACATAAATCAAGAGTATAATATATAGTACGATATTTACTTAGGGTACAAATTATATACATCTATATTTAATGTACACACAGTTCAAGATCCTATCTTCACTGTTCGACTGAGTTGTCTTGTGTATATACAGGACAAACTTTCGTGTGTATAGATATATACAGAGTGAGATATTGTCAACAGTGTTTATTCATTAAGCAAATGGTAGATCGTAACCGGAGATTTGAGTGCTGCTAAATTGAACTCTCTGTTAGAAATTTGCATTGCTTGCTTTGAAAGCAAACCGTACCCCTCTTCGTGTTACCCTACTTTTGAGACCCCCTTCCAAGAGAGCAATTTCTCCTCCCTTCGCAGTAATATGTTGGATCTAATTGGTTATTTACTTTCAACTAAATTTCAGAATCGCTACTTGTGTCGATGTTGCATGAATGTTTGAAATTGTGTTCCATGTTCGTTATATTTCATGACAGTTTTTGAATTATATAATTTTAATTAGAGGGAAGTGTGCTTTCAAATGCCATTGCTATGGGTGGTTTCTTCGTATTTATCAGTAATTTTTGAATGGCAATTAGTGGAAAGTTTTACAAAGTGATTATTATAAATAGGTGATTTGAATTACCATTGAAAATTATTTCAAAGTTTATATGTTTCAATATGGTACATTAACTAAAATATATCGTAAAAATTGTTTTGAATTTTTCCATAAATAATCTAACATATAGGACTATATTCGTATTCCAATATTGCATATCCAGGAAATCGATAAACCAGAACCATCAATTCTCCTTGTTCTAGTTATGATCAATTGTGTAAATGTAAATATGAGTATTTCATCAAATATTTTACCTATGATACCATTGAAATTTGAGGCTGAGAGTAGCTGATCTTTTTTTCAAGTAACTACAAAAGGCACCAATAATATAGAAGAGAAGTAGGCCTATTAAAAATTATTGGAAACACACTCGTAAATTTGATAAATAACCCTGAATAAGTAACTTACTATTGTCTTCAACATAACAAATAGCTACTAAATTGATAATTTATTTTAACCGGAAGCTATTGCATAAGAATTTTGATAAACAAAAATAAGTGATTTCTCATCACCCACTTTTGATTTTCTGAAATATTATCACATAAGCTAGTTAGAATTTTTCCTATTTTCCAGATACTACTAATTCTCTTCGAAGTTTATAATATCATGAAGGCTAGGCGAAAGGCATTAGGCTAGTTACACACACATCGATTTTTGGTCGTACGATATTTTGCCGTCACTATGAATTCTATGAGATTAAACGGAACTTGGCAAACATCATATGTTTGAAATCATCTGTTCAATCTAATAGAATTTATAAGGACGGTAAAATATCGTACGACCAAAAATCGATGTGTATGTAACTAGCCTTAGAGGGAAGGTAGATTGCTGTTGGCATTATAATAATAATTATTATCATCACTAACACCTTAACATATAAACATCGATCAGATCTCTCTCATTTTTGGACAATTTCTATCTAAATTCGGGAAAGGAAAAGTTTTGGGCTTTGAGCCTGTTGTTCCTTTCCGAATCATTCATAGTTGAGAATTATATTGTATCTATCAATGTATAAATAAATAAATATTCTGATGTTAAAACAAACTTTTTTTTTCAAATCAAAACTTATTTTATTTCGCACAAAATATTATTACAAAACATTGTACCGGCTAAAAATACAAAAAATAAAAATACTAATGGAAATCCACTATGAAAAACAACTTATTTTAACATTTTCTGTTTAGCTTACGAGGACAAAAACATAAATCGGAAAAACAAACTCACAGCATTGGTTCAATAGGAAGAATTGATGGGAAGTGATTTATCTATTTGTACGGGAATTCTGACAGTTTAGAGTTTCAGCATTGGTTGAATGAAAAACAATATTATTTATAAGGACGCCTAACAGTTTATATTAAACAAACTACTCAGTAATATGAGAACACATCCCAAGATGTTTCATACAGTTAACACACACCTTCTCCTCCAAGGGAAGAAACCTTCCCCCTTGAGACTACAAAAGTCACTCAGGTCCCACTCAATAATCATTCATGAATAATTCATCCTGAGCAAATAATCCTAATAAAGCTGTTTATGTACATGCAAATGTATTCAATTAATACTAATCTGGCTAATAGAACGTGAAGGAACTACATAGTGGCATTGTAGGGTATGTTAATATGTGTTTACACAGGATACGACTGTTTGAGTAGTTGGCAATAATGCCACTAAGCTGCAGCACAAGCAAACTGATAATGGATGGACAAATATTGATCTAACACCCTTGCTTGGCTACGGAATCTTGAGTATAATGCAAATATTCAATTGATATTCTTCAAATATCTTTGATGTATCTGAAAGGGGCTACTCAATATAAGATGTTCCAAAGATACTCTACAGTTTTAAAAATTCATATAAATTTGATTAAACAAGTGACCACATAAATTCAATGGAGCTGGTTTTGATATTGTTTTGAAGGAAAATACGTCAAGTTTTTTTTTCAAATAGTTCTATAGTGCAAAATTGCGCTGTAGCAAGTGCTATCGGTGGTTGAATTGAAAATTGCTATCTCCACTGACTGGACTCAAGCGTGCGTGGATATCAGCAGTTAGATAGTTTTGTATAGCATCTTGCAGTATGTTAACGTGTTTCGGATGGACACGTAAAGCGTCGGGTCTGGCTGCCTAGAAAGCAGTCATCAGGTCATGTCTGAGGACCTTAAATTGATTAGTTGCGACCTGAAAACTCTGACACCAGACCTGAGCCAGCCAAGTCACTCAATATTATTATTATTATCTTGTGATTGAGGACTTGGTTGTTGGTAATTATTCCTATCGATATTTGTTATCAAAAACTGTTGCACTCTAATTGAATAAACTATCTTAGTAATGTATTTATATTGGATAACGATGGGCTGCTATAGCACTCTTCAGTGAAGAAAGTCATTCTCAATTCAACTAGTACTTGTAATATCACAATTTCTTACTCTTGAACTACTCTAATAGAAACTTGTTTTATTTCAAAACCAGCTCTGTATTTTGTTACATGATATTTATATAAATTGTCAAAGTTGTACAGTAACTTTGTAAAATTAAAAAAATTGTTAAATTACTCAAAAATTACCAATTTATAGAGATTTGAGTGAAATATTTTTGTTGTTAATCAGTTTTAAAATATCAAAATTTAAAATTTTTAGTTTAGTCATTAGTTTTGAAGTGTAAATTGGACTTTTGAAGTGAAAAGTGAAATCTAACCTCCTTTTTTGAGTTTTTTTGTAAAAAATTGGAAGAAGACAGTTTTGAGCTATGCCTGTTGTCTTCTCCCAATCATAGTTCAATTATGATTTGTGATTGTGAATAAAATGGATAAATAAATAAACTTTTCGAATACTCATATTTTGAATGGCATTATATCTAAAGCAAAATAATTATGACATAACTTTTTTCAAGAAATCTTGACCTAATAAGGTATTCTTGATTTTTGAGATTTGAAATGGTAGATCCAAGATGGCGGACCGGAATTTTGATGTGACAGGTGAGTAGTTTTTCAATTCAAATAGGATCCCAATTTTTGAAATCGGTGGTCAAGTACGGCGGAATTACACCACGCAATATAAAAGGGCAGGACGATCTCTCTGTCGGTCGGTACTTCACGTCTCACAAAATTGAGAGTTCCGGAAGAAGAAGATGAAAAGGAAAAGAGAGATAAAGAAGATGAACAAGAGGAAGGAAAAGGAGAAGAAAAAGGAGAAGACGAGTAAGGGGGAAAGAAGTGGATGAGAGTCGAGGCAAATCAATGAATAATTAGTTGAATGGGACCACCTCGTGACGTCAGAAGTTTCCCCTTTTTAGAGCCTCTCTTCACTCTTCACTGCTGCTACCACATTGGGGGTTTCCCCCAAAAATCTGGTGGCTCTGAAGAGGGTGATGGGCAGGGGTTGGGGGATAATGAGGGGCGGTAAGTGAGTGTGTCACGAGAGCCACACGAGTCAAAAGTTTCAACTCTGCGCTCGTTTATCAATGGGATGAAGCGGACTCATTAATAGGATTTCGAATTAAAGGTCTGTGCCAACATAATTATTCTGGGATTTGGGTACGTTTAAATGTATCTCAATAAGGAAATGTCTTCTCTTGGTATCAGAATATATACAAGTAATATTCTGTATATTAGTAGGATCATTTCTTTCGATCTCCGTTTGGCCTTGAACGAATGTATGTAAAAGAATAATTTTTCACCAGAAGTTACTTACACTCATGATAATTTCCAACGCAATTGCCGTTTAAGTTAATATATTTGTCATACCAGTGACCTATCCTACCAAAACCTTCTTCATAAAATGCAGCCGCCAAATGAGTGTACGTGTTCTATAACGTTGTTTTGAGGCTCCTCATTAGTTTGGAAGCTCTGCTCTGTGGAAAAATCTGGTGTGGCGCACTCACACAACTTTCCTTGCTATTATGAGAATTGATCACCTGACGCTACTGTTCACGCGCATCTCGAGTCTACTTATAAACGAAGATCTGAGACTGCTGGTGACAGGACAATAATGCTGGAGACACACGAGGTCTGCTATCTCTTCATAGTGAATCATTTAATAGAATCAACAGTTGCCAACAGTTTGTAATTGAAATAATCACATTTTCTCGAATTTCGAGCTTATTTTCAATTTTAGGTGACAATGCTACTGTACTTTAATTGTAGAAATTTTCATGCTCAATCGTTTTCACTCCAAATTTTTTGTTTAAATTGTATCTGAAGCCTGATAATATTGAAAATCGAAAATCAATCTTTGAATGGATTGGGCGAAGCTCCTGAAATTTTTACAGATATGGGACTTGTGGCAGTTTATAGAGCTTATCAATGACCTTTTTAGTTATGAATTTGATCAAAATCGTTGGAGCCGTTCTCGAGAAAATCGCGAAAAACCCTGGTTTTGTCATTTTAGCCGCCATCTTGAATTGCATTTGATCGAAATTGTTCGTGTTGGATCCTTATATTGTAGCTCAAGGACCTCAAGTTCCAAATTTCAGATGGTGTAATAACCGAAACCGATCTTTCTAATTATCAATAAATCAGTGGTTTTTTGACAATTTCTTAGTCTTTCTCCTTCACCACTTTCTCCTTCTTCGCTTTTGGTAGAGAGTTAATGGGGACGATATTTTTAATATTCTTTCCGAAGAATGGACATTGATATGTCCAAAGCTCCGCCAATTTATGTAGATGCATAACAATATAATTATTATATATAGTTATTATATTACAAATTGCTTTTTCATATCATATATAGTTCAATAATTATTTTCCTAGTCTATATTATGTAAATTCATCTATAATTTTGCTGTATTGTAAGCTATTGTATATAAGTGTATAAGCCAGTATAATATATTGTAATCTACATAAATAAAGTACTCAATCAATCAATCTTCTTCCTGTTTCTTCATTGATTTGGAGATAAATATGCACTTCATATATCCCTCCTTCACCTTTCTTCTCACTTCCTCAATTACTTTTCTTTCTGTATTTCCCCTCTCTTTCACTTGTTCTCCATCAAGTTCACCTACCTATTAAGCATCAATGAAGTAGATTGGAGATTCACTGTCTAAACTCCGCTACGTCATCAAATGAAAAAGTCATTCTTTTCTATGAAGTCAATCCACTCTTCAATCTATTACCCTATATTCTTCTCCTGCTCCAACATTTCTCCTCCTATATTCTCAGTCCCTTTTGTATTTCCCTGTTCTTCTATTTCCTTGTTTTCAATTCGCATTTCACTACAACGTTCACAATAAATTTTCTCAAGAATCTCTCCACGTACACTTCTTGTACACTTGTAACATCATATAAGTGAAGTGTAAAATAGGGACATTTTATCTCCTATGAAATGAAGGATTTTCAATATAGAGAAAACCCATATATCTTTTTTCTCCAAATTATCTCCACGTCTGTACTTCCTCACTTTACTACTTTTTGTACTTTCTTCTTACTTTAGTTCATTGTTTATGATGTTGTTTCAGTTGTAACTTAGAACTGTATGGAGGGTTAAGTGTAAGAGAGGGCCGGCTGCGCCCTAACTTAGCCCTCCTAGGTTCTTAATAAAGGCAGCGATTCAATTGAATTCAATTCAATTCCTCCTCAGCTTCACTGTATAACCTTCATCTACCTCTCTTTATTTACTCTCTTTATTTTCTAGTTCATAATCTAAAATATTCAAACTCTCCCCTATCACCTCTTCGAATGTATCTACTTTACTACCTTCCTACTCTACTTTTATTTTTTCTCATTTCTCTCTCAACCTTCTCTCTAGTTCATATATCTACAATCTTCCAAGCTCCCTCTTTCCTTTTACCTCTTCAATTCTATTCCATCGTCTTTCTTTCATCAACAGATTGTCTTTCTTTGTTTCAATATTCTTTCTTCCATCTTCCATTTCCATCTAGGCCATCTTCATTGTTCCTATCGCAGATTGATTTCCACATGAGTCTACTTTCCTCATTCGCCCTCTCACTCCTTTCCTTATTCACGAACAATTCTCTCTCCTGGTATCTTTCGGCCGCGAGAAATAAAATTGGATCACGTATACCATTTATTCACATTCGTTTCGCGATGATGACGATGATGATTATTACGATGATGTTGGTGGTGATGATGATGATGATGATGATGATGAAGATGATTGTGATCATGATGATGATGATGATTTTGGTGATGATGATGATGAAGATGAGAGATACGTGGAAAGTTTGACGCTTTCAGAGTGATCCACGAAGATGAGGGAAAACTTTGTTTAGCGCGTCTCTATAAGAAGACAAAAAGCGCAAAGAAAGGAAGAGAGAGTGAAAAAGTAAGAGAGAGCCGAGGTGAAAAGAGACGAGCAACAAGAATAGTTTGAAGTGAGTAGAGGGGTAACAGAAGATAACAAAGGAGGAGGAAGTAGAAGAAGAAGAAGAAGAAGTAGAAGAAGAAGAAGAAGAAGAAGAAAAAGAAGTAGGAGAGGTAGAAAAAGAAGAAGAGGGAGAAGAAGGAGAAGAGGAAGAAGAAGAAAAGAAGAAGTGTGTTGGTGGTTTGATGAGATGATCAAACGTCCATGCTACCAGTGAGATTCGAACCCACGACCGGATAGCGCTACCATACTGAAGGGTATAACGCATTAAGATGAGAACAGAACGGGTAAGTCGCGGTGAAGATCCATAGCCGTGCAATGATAAAAAATTTGGAGGCAAATTTTCTATTTATATAGAAATTACAAATCTTCAAATATACAAAATAAAATACAAAATTTTCAAATATACAAATTTTCTATGTATCTATATAATTTTAAATTATGTAGATAAAGAAGAACGCTAGCGAGCTGATATCTACATAATATCGACCTAACCGTTCTGATCGTAACCTTAGTCGGCTCGACTATCCTGGCAGGCATATATCACGAGAGACTGGATATGATCTAATATTATGTATCATAGAGAAAGATACATTCCTGGACTAAAATTATCATTATTGAACCAATGATTAATTTTTGGAACGTCATACACGTTGAAAAATGAGTAACAGTAAGGCTAGCTACATACAAATCGATTTTTGTCCGTACGGTATTTTGCCGTGTTTATAAATTCTATATAATTGAATCTATTCTATAGGATAAGTTCCTCTTAATCCAATAGAAAATTCATAAGGACGGCAAAATATAGGACGAACAAAAATCTATGTGTGTGTGTGTGTGTGTTGTGTGTGTGTGTGTGTGTGTGTGTGTGTGTGTGTGTGTGTGTGTGTGTGTGTGTGTGTGTGTGTGTGTGTGTGTGTGTGTGTGTTGTGTGTGTGTGTGCAGGGCTTATCATTGACAGTTGGGTTGAGCCATTTTTCCATAATTTTAATGATTAGTTTATTATTGGATGAGTGAATGAACAATCATACAAGATCGAATGGAAACAATTTGAGATACACTTAATTGAAGAGTTTGAAAATTTGGTTGGTATACCACTATTAATATCTAGTGAACTCTATAAAGTGAATTGTTCTGATAAATTGATGGTTTTGACGATATCAAGTCGTTCTCATTCAATATGGATATCTACCACATGACCTTCACAACACAAAAATATACAACATGGGTGACGAACAAGGACTAGGGAGACAAAGAAGCGATACATAAAAATAGGACTGATTGGAAAAGTAAGTTATATTGAACAATATTGAACATTGAACAAGGAGAATCGAATGATTCACGAACAAGAAGCAAGATACAGTGAGGAGATGAGGAGAGGTGATAAAGATAGAGGAAAAAGTGAAAAAGTTTCAACGTATCAACGTAGCGAATTTGCAAAAAAGTTTTCAGCGCAGATAGAAGTAACAAGGTTTGTGTCTTCTCGTACTTTTTCCCCCCCAAAAAAAACTATAAAAGAAACGCATGAAAAGCGAATTTCCTCTAGTAGCGTCATAATTTGTCAACAACTGTTTTCAGTCTGTATTTTTTCCTTATTCTCTCCTTCTCAACCACTTTCTCTTTTTCATTTCTTTCTCTCTCACTCTCTCACTCTTACTGAATCTGTCCAACCCTAGAGCACTGCATGACAAATATTCTAATCTCCCTTCCTTTCCATTCTTCACATTCTTCATTCCATTCATTCATCCATTTTCCACATCCCATCTTCATTCCACATAATACATATTCATCTTCCCATCTCAAGATTTTCTGTTCTTAAGTATTGTATATTGTCAATATTACTCAATCAATTTTTGAAACTTTAATGAAATCCCACCCTATAACATTTGTTTCATTTGTTCCAATTTTAATTATTAATGCAATATTGTATTCACTATTACTCATTCTAATTTCATTCATTCATTCATCCTATAAATCTAAGATTAAAATCAACTAGTTTTTAACTTATCAAGTGGAGTTTCTTAATTGAATATTACTTCCAGTTATAATTCCCAACAGCTCTAATCCATCACAACCTGGTCGTGTGTTAATGGGGAGGATATTTTATATCCTCCTTAGAGAATCGACAATTATTTGTTGGAACACCGCCGATTTATGAAGTTACATCACATTATTATATTATCGTTATTCTTATTGCATTCAATCTTTATTCTCATTGATTAATTGTTTATACTTTGTAAAATTTGTTGAATAATTATTAGCATTGCCGTCATTTAATGTAAATCAGTGTATGAGCCAGTAAAATATTGTAACATACATAAAATAAAGAAATCTAATCCAAACTAATCTCTTTCACTCTCTCATCCGCTATATATTTTTCTCTCGCTTTCTTGGTATTCTATTTCAAGGATAGACAGCTATTCTGGTATACCTCCACCGATTTATTCAGTAAAAGTAAGAAATATGGACTAGGCCTATCGTGAATCAAAGAGAATAATACTTTCATTCTCATCAATGAGTTGAAAAGCTTAAATTTATAATTTTTCAACTTCCTTAGATAAATTAAATAACTTCGGGCCCCAAGCATGTTGTTCCTTTAACAATAATTTATATATCATAGTTGAGAATGATATTGTATCTATCAATGTATGAATAAATGGGTAAATAAATATTCGGCTATATTGTGATTCGGTTCATTGTGAATATCAGTAAGTAAGCCACCATTATATTATTGTAATCTGCATGGATGAAGAATCTAATCGAACAATTTTTATAGGTCTACATAGAAGATTGAATACAATGAATTACTTGTACTCTTCTTTATTTTATTCCAGATCCGTTCAGTTATGGCGATTCATGCCATTGTCATTTTGACGCTTGATAATGGCGTAAAAAATACTAGTACAAGTTCTTTTTAATGATTCTAATCTAATTTCATCAAACTCACTCACTATAGGGAGACAGACCTATTTCTCTCTACTTTTATCTCTCCTTTCCTCCGCTCTCCGTTTTATTCTTTTCGCGTTTTCATGTGACACGGTACCGTACGTGTTTTATAAGCGACAATCATGCAATTAGATGAATGAAATATTGTAGCATGCACTTTGTAAAAGTTAGCAATTGTTGAGCCGGAGTTTTGAAAAGTATTTCATTATACAACATGTGCATTTTTTGTTGGATGTGTTGATTTATTGTGATGCGTGACTTGCGAGTTGAAACTGAATGCAAATTAGAGAAGAAACTTTTGAATTTGAAATTGTTTGCAGGTTGTTAACGCGTGTAAAGTTCAAATGGGAATAGAATAATCATCATTGGATGCATCATTATATATTATTAAAATTCCTCTATGATGCAAATAAACATGGTAACAGTTACTCAAATATATAGGATGTACCATACCTTGAAGAACTCAAAACTTGAACTATTAATAAAATCAAGGAGAAATCAATGAAATCAATCCTAATCAATGGAGTGATCCGTGGTCTAGTGAATAGAGCGTAGCAGCATAGAGATCCCGGGGTTCAAACCCTCTCATTACCAAAAGTTTTTTAACCAGATCACTCCCGTGTTATCGGATGGGCACATTAATTTGTCTGTCCCGGCTGAAGTATGACAGTCGTAAGGCCCATTGACGGCTTAAATTATATATTATTCAGGCGGTGGGACCTTCCCGCAAGGGACTCCCCACCAACAAAAGCCATACGAATTTTCTTTAATGAAATCAACAATATTGTTTGGAATTTTACAATACTTTTCATTACAGTGGAAGGTGCATTGTAATATTGATTGCAAAAAATATTGACAGAAAAAAAATTCCATAGTGATGGGAAATATTGTAAATAATAGTGATTTTATTAACAATGCAAATTTTTCATTCTTTATAGGACATCCTACAATACGGTTATTTCAAGTAGTGTTATCGTGTGTATATATATGGGGGGGGGCAGACAAAATAATAATGAATAATGAGATATATGTAGAATGTTTCCAATAGAATTTTCCTCCCTCTTTCTTCATTCAACGTTCTTTATGCTTTATTTCTATTTAGCTTGCTTCTATTCTCTTCATACTATTTTAAAATTTCTTGTAATGGAAAAACTTGTCCTGCAAACGATTCTACTCATTCAAATCCTGATCAATCATCTAACTTTCAAACTAATCTTGAATTTTCAAATAAATACTATGAATTCTTCAATGTTGTTTTCCATCACGAACTGCTTATTATTAAATCAATTTTTGCTATTAGAAAAAACGACTAGCAGTCAGATATTTTACAATAAATGATTTTTTTAATTAATTATTTTTAATAATTATTAATTATTTAATTCATTTTTTGTAAAATATCTGACTACTAGTCGTTTTTTACTTTCCTTGCCCTATTACCATAGGTAAGGAAAGTATTGCATTCCGAAAAAAAATAGGGTACCCCAATTTCTAAATTTCCGTTTCAAGGTCCCCTGAGTCCAAAAAAGTGGTTTTCGGGTATTGGTCTGTATGTGTGTGTGTGTGTTGTGTGTGTGTGTGGTGTGTGTGTGTGGTGTGTGTGTGTGTGTGTGTGTGGTGTGTGTGTGTGTGTGTGTGTGTGTGTGTGTGTGGTGTGTGTGTGTGTGTGTGTGTGTGTGTGTGTGTGTGTGTGTGTGTGTGTGTGTGTGTGTATGAGTGTATGTGTGTCTGTGTACCCGATATCTCATCTCCCAATTAACGGAATGACTTGAAATTTTCAATATGGCGGCTAAAATGGAGAAAATGTTGTCAAAAACAGGGTTTTGCGCGATTTTCTCGAAAACGGCTCCAACGATTTTGATCAAATTTATACCTAGAATAGTCATTGATATGCTCTATCAACTGCCACAAGTCCCACATCTGTGAAAATTCCAGGAGCTCCACCTCATCTATGCAAAGTTTGATTTAAGATTCCCATTTATCAGGCCGCAGATACAATTTAAACAAAAAATTCCGAGTGAAAAAGATTGAGCATGAGAATCTCTACAATCAATGTCTAGTAACATTTTCACCTTAAATTGAAAATAAGCACGAAATTCGAGAAAATGGGATTATCCAATTGCAAACTGTTGGCAATTTGTTGATTCTATTAAATGATTCACTATGAAGAGATAGCAGACCTCGTATGTCTCCAGCGTTATTATTGTCCTGTCACCAGCTGACTCAGATCTTCGTTTATAAGTAGACTTGAGATGTGCGGGAACACTAGCGTCAGGTGATCAATTCTCATAACGGCAAGGAAAGTTGTGTGAGTGTGCCACACCAGATTTTTCTAATAGCAAAAAGTGACTATGGAATAAATTATTACTAGAATTTTAGCACTAAAAACTCAACTCTTGTATCTTAACCACATCTAATGAATTGGCCAACCCAACTTTATTTAGTCCCATCAATATTACGTACGAACCAACTTCCACGTTACGATACTAAAATCTTCTCAAATATCAAAACTACTTTCAAATTTAATACTCCTTTAATCCTAGCGGCCAACTTGTAATAACCCCTCAAAAATCGAAAAACTTTGAATCAGACGACGATATCCCCTATCACAGGATTAAAAACCAATATGGGAGGCTAATCTTCCGTCAAGGTTCATGGTATGGAATGAATTCAAGCTTAGGTCAGATTCCAGTGGTCTACCTCATAAAAGTTTGCTTCACATTCTCATTTTCTCTCTCTTTCTCTCGCTATTTAGCCTACCTTTTACCTCTTTACATCTCTATCCTTGTTCTCTGTCTGACAGTGTTAAACTTTCAGAGATCACCTCAGTGAGGCAGCTCCACATTTCATTGCAAAAGTTTTCTCGGCCAGTCAAACATTTCGCTCTCAGCTATATTCTTCTTCTTTCTCCTTATCTCTTATTTTTCTTCTTTTTCTTCTTCTTCTTCTTTTTTCTTCTTCTTCTTTTTCTCTTCTTCTACCTTCTTTTGCCTCCTCACAATCTTTTTCTTCTTCGACAATTGCTTTTTCTTTTTTTTTTTTTTGCTTCTTCAATCTTCTTCTTCTCCTACTTTTATTGCTCTTTAGCTCTCCTTTTCCATCTTCTCCTCCTTCTCCCATTTCTACCCCATCATTTTCTTTTTCGTCATCTTCATCTTCTTTTTCGTGATCTTATTCTTCTTCTTCTTCCTCTTCCTCCTCATTCTTCTTCTTTTTCTTCTTTTTCTTTTTCTTCTTCTTCTTCTTCCTTCTCTTCTCCCTCGTTCTGTTTCTAGCTTCTTCTTTATCACTATCCTCTTTCCTCTTTCTCACGTGTTCCAGTTCTTGTTCTTGAAACACCTGTCTCCTCCTCTTTCTTTCCCAACATCTTCTTCTTTCTCTTCTTCTTCTTCTTCTTCTTCATTCTTCTTCTTTATTCTTCTTCTTTATTCTTCTCTATTCTTCTTCTTCATCTTCTTCTTCTTTATTCTTCTCTATTCTTCTTCTTCATCTTCTTCTTCTTCTTCTTCTTCTTTTTCTTCTTCTCCTTCTTCTTCTTCTTCTTCTTCTTCCTCTTCTTCTTCCTCTTCTTCCTCCTCCTCCTCCTCCTCATTCTTCTTCTTCCTCTTCTTCCTCCTCCTTCTTCTTTCTCTCTTCCTCCTTCTTCTGCCTCATCTCCATCTTTTTCTTCTTCGTCATTTCCCTTCTATTTTTTTTTCTTCTTCCATCTTCTTCTTCTTCCTTCTCTTCTTCTACCAATTTTTCTTCCGCTTCTCCTACTTTTACTGCTCTTTAACTCTCCTTTCCCGTTTTCTCCTCCTTTTCCCCTCACTCCTCCTCCTCTTTCTTCCTCTTCATATTTTTCTTCTTCTTCTTCTTCTTCTTCTTCTTCTTCTTCTTCTTCTTCTTCTTCTTCTTCTTCTTCTTCTTCTCTTCCACTTTTCTTCCTACTTTTTCTTCGTCTTCATATGTTCTCTTCACATATCCTTTCCCATTTCTGTCTTGTTTTGTTTTCCATTTTCTCATTATCTGTTTGTATGGGGCTTCTTTAATACCGTTTTACGGTACAGCTATGGTTAGTTATATGAATCCAGTATCTTTTTCGTAGACTATGAGAGTCGGACCTTGAGATTCTTGTCACTTTGATTCTCCAAACACTAAAACGTAACGTTGATGATGCCTACTACAGTTTGTGACTTGTGCAAGGGTGGTGAGGGGTGTCTCTACTCCTTCAACTTCCACTTCTGTTTTTCTCTGTTCTATCCTTTTCCTTTTCTTTTTCCATCTCCTTCGAAAATAAGCTCAACTTGAATTGAACCCAACACTGAGGCAGTGATATTAAATTTCACATAAGAGTTTTCTTGATTGTTCAAGATCAAGAACAAAATCCTTTGAAAATGTAGATTGAGAGTCATATTTGCTCAAATTGTGAAAAGCATGATTGACCGAGCGAAGTGTAGTCTAAGATTCAAGTCGACGGTTTGGCATTTCTCTTTATGTTTGAATGTTCAAATATTTATGTTTTTATGTTGCGCATTTACGGCGGAACGCGGTAATAGATTTTCATGAAATTTGACAGCTATGTTCCTTTTGAATTGCTCATCGACGTACATACGAGGTTTTTGAAAATTTTGCTTTCCAAGGATAATATAAAAGGAAAAAGGAGCCTCCTTCATACGCCAATATTGGAGTAAAAATCAGACTATAGAATTATTCATCATAAATCAGCTGACAAGAGATTACACAGATGTGTGGAGAAGCCAGTCTATTGCAAAGACCTTAAAGAGACCCACAATGCCTATGCCTTCCCAATGATAGCTCTTACTCGAAATTGGAGGCCGCCATTGGGGTATTTTAGCACGAGATATAATATATTATTTATTTGTAATACTATAGATCACAAAGGCATTGGTGGCATTGGTATGTAATAATCTTATGGGTTGCTCCCTCAATGGCGGATTTGAATTCCAAGTACGACACTAGCGCTGCATGTGAGTCTATGCATCTTCAAGGTCTTTGGTCTATTGCTGTATTTCCATAAGGTCTATAGTTTCAATCAGGTACTTGTGGATGAGAATACTGCGTGAGGTCTACTGTTTACAGAACTACTAGTATTTAGTAAGCCATATACTCTCAACATAATAAATTTCTGAGGAAACAAAATCAATCTAGAATCATAGATGTATAGTTTGGGCTCTGATTTATATTACCATAGTTGAACTCCAGATGAAAAAGTTGATCAGCTAAGTTCAAATCATAGAGAAACGATAGCGTTAGTAGATATCCTATGGTATAGGGCGTTTATGTCGCAACTTTTACTGTTATCCCAAGCCGACAGTTCACGTAGTTCTTTCCCATGCAGCTGTGTGACGCTGGTAGTCTATCAAATTGTACACTCTCATCCCAACAAAACAGTAAAAATTTACAATAATCGACAGTAATCGGCTTGAGATAACAGTAAAAGTTGCGACATAAATTCTCTATGCCATGGGATATCTACTTATGCTATTGTTTCTCTATGGTTCAAATGTATCCCATCTCACCTTGAATCCAGGATAAAAACACAGAATAGTTTCAATTCAAGTTGCAAACTTTAATTTGAATGCAGTAATCAAGACTAGAATACACTTCCACTTCTTCAATGTTGCATTCTACACTCTAGTAATCAACTCAGCAATCAAGATTAAGTGATAAATATTTCAAATTTATATTTTCATGACTCCATTTCAAATTCAGTTTTTGATTACTCGGCAGCCATTTTCCAATTTTCATTTTCAAGTGTCAAGTTTTTCATCTATAGTGAGGTCCACGTTATAATGACAGTGGATAAAGATAGGAGAATACGATGACGATTCTCTGCATTAATTAATTATATTTCTACACTGTCAAAAACATAATTGCCATCGTTGTGGACCTAGAAAAGGATAGTACCAGCAGCTTTGTCGAATGATAGACAAGAATAGCAATTCTAAAGTTGAGCAAATACTGTCATTATAACGTGGACCTCACTATAGTCATCAACTCAGCAATCAAGAAGAAGTGATAAATATTTCAAATTTATATTTTGATGAATTCATTTCAAATTCAGTTTTTGATTACTCGGCAGCTATTTTCCAATTTTCATTTTCAAGTGTCAAGTTTTTCATCTAGGATATTTTCAGTTATCGTTCAACATTTCTTTATTTCCAAAAAGGTGATCATCTACGGAATGCAATTGTGTTGAATAACATGCTATTTCACGGGAGGAATCCCAATTTCATGTGGGTGACAAGTTACATTCCCACTTGACGTGAATTTGAATCATTTATGATGATGATGATGATGATGATGATTATGATGACACTGTCGTCACATTTGTCTTGTCACAAATTATTGTGACGTCGCACGTTGAAATTTGACAATAGTTATCATCAGAGCTTGTGACCTACTTTTGGAAACATAACTGTCAACGCATTAATTACTCTTCAAGGAATTTGGTTCTGGTAATTGTTCAAGGTTTACTTGACATCGAATAATTGAGAAAGAGGGAAAGGGCTGAAGGTTGGTATGAGACATCCTGAAATTCCACGGTTTAGACCAGATTCAGGAGTCCAAGGATGAAAATCTGGTGTGGTACACTCACACAACTTTCCTTGCTCATATTTGAAACTACGATCAGACTTCTGTATACATGTATGTGTATATATCATTCTTTTCAGAGTACTTTTTCCTTTGTGTGAATTGTAAAATTCGATTATTTTTTTTAGTCGTAATTTTTTAAAGTCGTCAGAACAGCTGTTCTACAGATGGAATATCTCGACAATGTGTTCTTTTTATGAACTGCGCTACCTACCTACCTCATGCACGAGAAGGAGGTTACTAAGTCCATTTCTCAAGGATGGGGTGGACCCCCCATTAGTTTCCCAGAGAGGAGACTCATGCCAGTTGATAGAGCTGATAAATAACTATACAGGGCATGAATTTGAAAAAAGTTATTTTCGAGAAAACCGTGAAAAACATGTTTTTCTAGTGATTATCCGCCATTTTTCTCAAGAATATTACGGAGCTCCTGCAATTTTCCTAGAAATGAGACTCATGTCAGTTAATAGGGCTTATAAATAGCTATCCATGGCATAAATTTGAAAAAAAAACGTTGAAGCCGTTTTCGAGAAAACCGTGAAAAACATGGTTTTTTAGTAATTATCCGCCATTTTGAATTCAATTTTATTGAATTTCTTATTGTCGGATCCTCATGGTATAAGGACCTTAGGTTTAAAATTTCAAGTCAATCGGTTGATTAGGAATGGTGTTTTTGTGTTAACAGACATACACACACACACAGACCAACACTCAAAATAGCTATTTATGTATTAAGAGCGTAATGCATGACTTTATCGCTTGCGTAAAACAGTTATCACGCAACGCAAAGCGGAGCGTGATAATTTTGCAAGAGCGATAAAGAAGCATTACGCGCGAATCATACAACATTTTTTCTACAACTGCCCAAACCTGTTAAATTACTTATATCGGCGGAGTTACAATTACCGACTTTTTAGGTTGAGATCTGACTTTTTGGCGAGCTGCTTACAATCAGCTGATTTGGAAGCGTAAAGAAACTCTTCTGCGCATGCGCGAATGATTTGGGAGCGTAAAGTAAATCTACAGCGCATGCACAGATGGTTAGTGAGCGAAAAAGTAGATTCTCCTCAGAAATAAGCTGTTTTACGAGGAGAATTGAGTGTGTGAATTCTTTCTTTATGCACAGTTGTAGAAAAATCATGTTTTCCTACAGATACCTTGAAAAGTGACCATTTGTGCACTGATTGCAGGCCGCAAAGAATCACTTTTCCGCACTAGTGCGCAAAGTGAGTACTTTGCATACTCCAGATTTGCAACATGGCAACACAAAATAGTTAGTAGGTTAGCCTATATGGAGCACCAGTGCAGCAAAATCAAAATGGAGTTGGTAACACTCATAGTGAGGCCCACGTTATAATGGCAGAGTAGAACAGCGTTGCCTTGCCATTATGTGCCTTGATTAAAGTCATTTCAATGCTTACATAACATAAACCCCCTTCAAGCAGTCACATACATTTTCAATTGAATCACTAATCATTATAATTCAATTATTATTATTCAATTTTAAATAAATTAAGGTTTTTATTAATAATACAAATACACAGAAAAACATTTGATGGATTTCAGGGAATTTTACCCATAATTATCCACTTTTTCTTATTCAATGGTAACTGTAGGAAAAATTTAATGTGAAATACGTGCTCAAAGTTCGTTTGCTGCACTCAAGAAACCATTCCGTTTCTTTCGGTGCAGCAAACTGTCACTTTGCGCACTAGTTGCACAAATAACTATTTTGGACTCAGGGGACCTTGAAACGTATAGAAAACTTGAAATTAGGGTTCCTTAATTTTTTTGAAAAGCAATACTCTCCTTACCTATGGTAATAGGGCAAGGAAAGTAAAAATAGATTGGTCAATGCCTGTATAGAACTATTTGTAACTGTCAAAACATACAAAAGTCAAATCAGTGGTGTGTAACTATTAACTCCTCTCTTCTCCTTCTCCTTATTCTTATTATTCTTCCCTTTCTTCTTCTTCTTCTTTTGCTTTTTTTCTATGTTTTTCGTCTTCAACATCTTTCACTTCTTCGACATTTTCCTTTTCTTCTTCTTTTTTATTCCTTCCATCTCCTTCTTCTCTATCATTCTCATCTTCTTCCTCTCCACCACACTCTCCTCCTTCCTCTTCTTCTTCTCCTTCTCCATCTTCTACTTTTTCCAATCTTCAGGGATAGGGATAGGGAACTGGCTAGTCGCATTTTGAGACGCGACGCGACACGACATGACGTGACGTGACGTCAGTCTGTTAGATAATTAAAAATATAAGATCGTAATATAAAGTTAGTCCAGCTGACTAGAGTGAGTGAGTTTGTGGTTTTTTCCGGCATAAAATGTTCCTACTAATTTGAATATTCTCCAAGTTTGTGATTTTCAAGTGCTTTTTTGGTGTTATTTTGTGTCTAATCCATCTAAATTCAATTTTTTTATGCCGTAGACCTAGATAATATATTTTTAAACTGAACATTTCTGTAAAGAATAGTGGAAGATACATAACCTAATTTTGGACTGCATTACTTATCAAAATCGGTAGAGAAGCAGTCTTGGGCTAAGCCTGTTGCTTCTCCCCCAAATAATTCTCTCATGATTTATGTACCAGTAAATGAATAAATGTTCACAACTTCTAGCTTCGTCTCAATGTGAACATTATGATCATAATATATTATGAGTCGATAACATATTATAATGTTTACATGTGCTTGATTTGTTTCAATGTGAACATTATAATACGATCGAAATATATTAACTCTTCTAGCAGACTCAAGTCACGTCATAACACGTCGCGTCATGTCTCAATTTGCGGAAATGCTAAAACATGAATCTCACTATAGCTAAATAATTAGTTCCAACCTCAACTAATATGAATGCAACAAATGTTCGAAACAAGTATCCAACCACAGTTTAAACAGCTACACTGAATGACCACAAACATACCACTATATGAATAATTACTAGCATTACACACCACGTGGATGAATAATGAACAGCTGGTGTGAATCGATGAATAATTCACTGCATCCGACACGTTTCAACCAGGGGTTGGAGACCACTGTTAATTTCTATTCTGAACACACAGATATAGATATGCTGGCATATCATGGGACAACACCTTTCAGAACCTGTAAATATGTTTTATTTATTTTATTCATTTATTGGATAGAGTGTATTTATTTTATAGATATTCCTTCACTTTGGATCTGATTATCTTCTCTACTATATTTTGGGTCCAATATTTATCTATGATCTATTGTAAGTATAGGTATAGTTGCGTAATAGCATTACATGCAGTTCAAACATGAATAAATATTATAAAATGCAACATAAACTCATTTGAACGTTACACACATAACTATTTACTGTATCAATCAATATGGTTATGGCTTATAGTTCAAACGATAAAACACCAATTCATACTATTAATTCAGAACATAAGAGTAGAAACATTGATATATGCTTATTTTGGACTAAAATTGTATAGAAATTGTACACGTGAAATTCTAACCCTTTTTTGGACTGTGGACTGGACATATTAATTTGGAAGGAAAATAGCAGAAGGTCTACCTTATTATTTTATCTACCAATGTTATACATAATATCAGTTTTATTTATATCGTAAATGAATGAATGAATATATCGTACAATAATTCATACGATTCATACACACACGCACACTTACTACTATTCTGTGTTATACAATTGAAGGTATCAGAGTGTACAGATAAGTGACAATCCAAGGATCATAAAGCTACTATACACCTGTTCTGTAGAATCAATACTCTATTTATATCATTCACAGGGCAATGGTGGGGTAGATACTGTTCAACATTTGAGGGGTATGATCAAAATGGGTGGATTTGAGCTGGGAGAATGAGATCTGATGATGCTCGTTATGGATGCCTTAACTTATTAAATCAACTTGTTGAATAATCTATATATATAAAAGCGAAATGGCACTTACTCACTGACTGACTAACTGACTGACTTACTCACGCACTCACTAACTCGCAAAACTAAAAATCTACCGGACCAAAAACGTTCAAATTTGGTAGGCATATTCAGTTGGCCTTTTAGAGGCGCACTAAGAAATCTTTTGGCAATATTTTAACTCTAAGGATGGTTTTTAAGGGTTTAAAGTTCGTCTTTTAGCATGTATAATAATTGAAAAATGTCCATACCATATGTTATTTAATATAGAACTATAATCTAGAGAGAGTACATCTTCGAAACAGTTGTTAACTGGTAACTAAATTAATAATTTTGTCAGGTTGGCATTGAGATGAGTTGACTTTGTTAGGTTGGCACCAAGTTGAAGATTGAAATGCATTAATAAAATTGATTGGGCACTGCTATTTCAATCACAGCTATTCCTGAGAATATTATATTACTAACCGTCAGGCTCGCTTCGCTCGCCATATCCGTTTGGCAGACGTTTAGTCTGGACCCCCGACTGGATTGTCCTAACATATGATAAAAATGCTCAGATGAAAAATGCAGGCGAGCGAAGCGAGCCTGCTGATCTCCTCCTTGGACGATCCAGACGGGGGTCCAGGGGACGGAGCCCCCTGGCTAGACGGATACGGCGAGCGAAGCGAGCCTAACGGCTAGTAATTTCATAAAGATAAGATATTTTGTTAGTTTTTTCTAATTTTACTCTATGGAGAATTACCACAACAGTCATTATGAATTCAGAGTATGAAATAAACAGTTTTGAATATTAGGGAGAAAAAACCTTTAGACGGCAGAATAACAAGGCTAGGAAAAGTTGGAAAAATATGAAGGCTAAAGAAAGGAGAAAACGTCCACTAAGCTTCCATGAGGTCAAACCTCCTTTGTCGTAACGACCGAATACTGTCCAACATTTCTTAAGATAACGATGATAATAATAGTTACAGTAAAATTGAATGACACAATTTTTTAGCCCTCCTGATACGAGCAATATGATTGGCCACTGTTATTTTCACATTTTCTTCCCCCCTCTTTTTTGCCAAGGGGTGTCATGAACTCCGTTTTTATTGGAGATTTTTCGGCGAAGGAAATTTGGCTGCCTATACATGAGGAGGAAGTCATATACATGACGGAGAAAAAGAAGAAGGAAGAAGATGATTGGTAGGGATGGTAGGGCTAGGGAAGGTAGAAGGAGATAGAAGAAGAATAAAGTAGTAGAAGTAGAGGAGAAGAGGAAGAATAAAAGTAGAGGAACTAGTGGAGAAGAGAAGAGAAGAAGAAGAAGAAGAGGAGGAGGAGGAAGAAGAAGAAGAAGAAGAAGAAGAAGAAGAAGAAGAAGAGGGAAAAAGTGAAAAGGATGAGACTCGGTCTGCCATACATACAATAGTGTCATGATCCTTCTTTTTTGCGGCGGACAGAGTCCTTGGTTCGATTCCAAAAATTCGAACTCCGCTATCCTTCGGTCGCGTGTGTTGGAGCGAAAGAGAGGGGAACTAAATGACAAGGGGAGGTAGAAGAGAGGAGAAATAGAGGAGAAGTCATTGAAAAATGAGATAGAAATGGAAAAAATCAGAGGTAGGAGAAGGCAAAAATAGAAAAATCTTGAATAAAATGAGAACATTTCATATCAGAAAGCGAGAGAGGAAACGAATTTAGGGAGATAGGTTGAAGAAAATGTGAGAAAGAGAGAGTCAAAAGAGTGGTTCGAATGTTGGGAAGATTTTAGTAGATGGAAAAAAGCATAAAAGAAAAGTTTTGAATACAAGAACATTTCTGATCGGAAACCATTGTATGTGGCTCCAGATATCCTCTGATTTTTTTAGTTTAGGTTAGCAGGACTATTATTGTGAATTTATATACTTTTTTCATTCTCATCTATTATTGTTAAAAATATTCTGAAGCTTTTTTTAGTGGAGGGACCTAGAATGTCATAATCCCCGTAATGGTGAATGCTAAGAAGTTATCATAACTTCGACGTATTTTGTAGAATTTTGAACTTTTCGGACAATGACAATATTCATGACATTTCATGAATCGGGTAAAATAAAATATAAGGACCTCCCCAAACAAACACATTAATGACATTCTCAATATTTATTCTTAAGTATTTTCTTTTCTTTTCATTTCTTCCAAAAAATGCTCTTTTATCGCCTAAATTAAATCTCATTTCTTCCTTGATACTTCTCATTTTCCTATATCTGTCACTTTCTGTTCAAATTCACCCTTTGTTTTTCTCTATCTCTACATTTTCTTCCTGCGTATATTATTTCCTCCATATATTCTTCCCTCCCAATTATCTTCCTCTTCTTCTTATACTCTCACATTCTACTATGGTTATCGTAGTCGTGATCCATCAACAACCTAAATATGTGTAACGCTAGTTCGCCTCCATGGTGCACATTGGTTAACGCTAAATGGACTAGCAAATAATGGCGGTCAGACAAACTTATGTTCCCCTCACCGGAAACTACACAACATCTCAAAGAATTTGGAAATATACAGTGTATATCTGGACATTCGAGACTCATAAGCTATAATATATTTGTTGTGTATCTGCCATACGCTAAATAAATAAAAAATAACAACCTGAAGATTCAACAACATGTTGTTGTTTTGTTTGTTGTTGCTTCATTTATTTATTTATTCATTCATTACAGAACAAAGAAGACTACAGGCATTAAGCCCAAAACAATCTTTACTACTATTTGTATTGTATTGATGTTGTATGTTGTTAGTTTTTATGTATGACGATTTGTAGAACGATGAACATGCTAAGAATGATTGATTAAATCAAATTGAATACTTTCACTCAACTCTTAAATTTTGTTCTCTTCCCAAATCTTGGTAGAGAGTTAGTGGGGAGGATATTTTTAATATTCTTCCCAAAGAATGGACATTGATATGTCCAAAGCTCCGCCAATTTATGTAGATGCATAACAATATGATTATTATCTATAGTTATTATATTACAAATTGCTTTTTCATATCATATACAGTTCAATAGTTATTTTCTTAGTCTATATTATGTAAATTCATCTATAACTTTGCTGTATTGTAAGCTATTGTATATAAGTGTATAAGCCAGTATATATTGTAATCTACATAAATAAAGTACTCAATCAATCAATCAATCAATCAAATCTTTATCTCTTAGTTCGTCTTCCCATTCTACTCGTTCTACTCCTTCATCTCATTTTCCTTTGCCCAACTCATCTTCCTTTTCCACCTTTCATCTTCAATTCTCAATCATATTTACTAATAATAATTATTATTTTCATTAATATAGAGATTTTATTCCAATTCTCATTTTATATTGTTTTCTCTGCACAATATTTGTTGATTTTTGATGAGTCTACTGTTCTAAAGTTTCTACTGTAATTATTAGTTAAATTTAAACCTAAATTTTCCGCATTATTTCGAAATATTTTCTATATTATTATTTTCTTTTACTGTTTTGCAACTCTCACCAGCAAACAAAGAGTTTCTTTTCACTGATGATGCCTATATTTTATTTTATGGTATATATAAGTATAAGTATATGTATGAGTGATTATGTTTATTTAATTACATTTTTAATACATATGTCATATTATAAAGAATGTGTAATATGTCTTGAATATTCTAACTGGCAATAAATGAAATTGAATGGGAAAAAATTGAATTGTTTGGCTTTTTCTTCACTTTGAAGTCGTTTGTCTACTATCACATATATCTTGTTCACTTTGTCTATGATACTGTTTCTCCTCCTCGCTATAAAAAATAAATTTTCTTCTCCTCTCCTTCTTCCTAAGCCCTTCGCATTTCTTCTACCACTTCGTCTCTTCCGTCTTCTTCTTCTTCCACTTCTTTTTCTTCTTTTTCTTCTTTCTCTTCTTTTTCTTCTTCTCCTTCTTCTCCTTCTTCTTCTTCTTCTTCTCTTCTTCTTCTTCTTCTTCTTCTTCTTCTTCTTCTTCTTCTTCTCCTTCTCCCCTTTATCTTTTTCATCTCCTTCCTCCCCATTTACTTCTTCTTCTTCTTCTTCCTCTTCTTCTTCTTCTTCTTCTTCTTCTTCTTCTTCTTCTTTTTCTTCGTTTTCTTTCACTTATTTTTCTTCATCATCATTCTCATTTTCCCCTTCCTCAAATACTTCTTCCTTTTCTTCCTCTTTATCTTTTTCTGTCTCTTTTCTTCTTCTTATTCTGCTTCCTATTCACTTTTTCATTCTCCTTTTTGCCTCGTGGATTTATCGCTAACCTTTCTGGCCCACTTCCAAAAGACTGGGAAAGCTGTGCCCTGAATCTGCCCAGGGCCGGGAGCTTCCTGCCTGAGTTGTCAATACTACTATTTTGCAACCTATAAACTTTTGTTTATTGTTTCCCTCGACTTGTCCTATCCGGCAAAGTTTCACAAATAGAGAAATTCTTCCCTCCACAAATGTGAACAAATAATCAATAACCTTTCTATTCACTTGAAGAAGCCTGGCAATAATTGAGAGTTTCCATTAATCTCAAGTCTGAAATTAGCCAAAAAAATAAATTGGCTCATAGTCAAGGTGATTGGTGTAAATTTGAACTGGATTCAAGTTAAGGTGGAATGAAGAAGATGTTGTCAGTCTCACAGATTTATTTAAGACAATCTACAGTTTCAATGAACTTAATTCATTTTCGCCACACTGCACATAAAGCAGCTGTATCCAGTCCCTGTATAGATCTGAAAGACATTGTTTGCAGACAACTCTCGTCTGTCGTCAGAACAGGTTTCTTTCCGGCTAAGGCCGGAAAGAGTACCCTTTCTGGCCGCTAAATTTTAAGTGTGCTAAAACAGCTGATGAAAACTTTTGATCATTTGAGCTTATTATTCAATAATTAAAACATTTATAATAATATAATCTTATTGTCATTTGAAAGAATAAAAAAGCATAAACTAAACCTCCCACATAATTGAACATAATCTCTCAGGTTATTTAGACAAATCAGAATAGAAAATAAAAATACTTGGACAATTTCCTGATATTCAGATTACCTCAGATTTGCTAAAGTTATGACCTTCCACTTTTGCTTTCGGAAGTGCTTAATAAACAGTTATTCTCATATATATATATATTGTTTATTTTTCTGTGTGGCGAAAAATAGAGTTCGCACCACGGGCAAAAATGTTTTTCCGGCTCTCAATCTTTTCTAGTCCTTGGCCTACGGCCTCGGACTTGAAAACCGATTTCGAGCCGGAGAAGTCTCATTACTATATACTATATCCTCAGTGGTATTTTTGGTTAGTTGGATAGTCTTACCATTATTTTGTTTCAACAATCTAGCTAACCAATGTGACAAACTAATGAACATGACTAAAGAGTATTGAAACTATGATTTGACTTGAATAATTATGTTCAACTAACAACATCTCTCTCATTCAACCTTAAAATAAAGGAATTCCATAACATCTCTCTTGCTATTGTGAAATGGGATCAAGTTATCAGATGCAAACAGCAAGTGGAGTAGAATAATAAAACACAAATGAAATATAACAATGAAAGATACGAGTGATGAAAATTGTAGAATGATAAATAAAGAAAACAACAATTTCAAACGCCTTTGTGGATAGGTTGAATAATATTGATTCATGGAAAATGGAATCAAGTTATCAGATGCAAACAGCAAGTGGAGTAAAATAATAAAACACAAATGAAATATAACAATGGAAGATACGAGTGATGAAAATTTTAGAACAGTGAATAAAGAAAACAACAATTTCAAACGCCCTTGTGGATAGGTTGAATACTATTGATCCATAACTAATCAGCTCTTTTGTCTCTATATTGTTATTTGTTTATTCATTTCATGGATTATTTGTAGCTACTTATGAATTATTGTCTACTACTACTTTTTACTACTGTTACATTGATGAGAATTTTCAATAAATAAATAAATGATTTTATTTCCATCATAAATTTCACTTGACATTCATTTTAATTTTTGGAAATTATATGACCACTTTGACAAGTAGTGTGGTCATTGTTAGTAATGTATTTAATTGTAATTACTAAATTCTTAAGACATAGATTAATTTTTTTTGGAGTTCAGTTCATCACTTTACAGACATTCTAGCGCATGATGTGAAAATAATTTACAAATCATTTGTGAGCTAAAGCTCTGTAACAAATTAAAAGATTATGATTATTTATTCAATTATTATAAAACATATGTAATTACGGAAAACAACTTGAGTTCAATGGAATTAGCCCTCCTTTAGTAGCAGTTCCAATACAATATTGTTTCATGGTATTGTACAGAAATGTTGAAAATTGATTCACTTGACCAATCAGAAATGGCTCAACCGACCATCTCAGAAAACTCAAGTTAAGGTCTGGAAAATACGAGATTAGATGAATACAGCGCGACATCACAACCGAATTTCCACCGGAGACAAATCTGATAACTCAGCTATCGATAGACACTCAGTTTTCCGCGAGGGAAACCCCGGAAAACCGAGGCCGGGAAATCGCGTTGTTATCTGCCGCTGTCGATGCGTTGAAAAGCATGATGTCGTCTATGGACCACCAATGTCGTGGTGGTGGAGGGGGGAAGGATTGTGAGTGGGGAAGGGGAGGAGAGAAAAGCAATAAGGGATCCATCTCTATGATAATGCAATCTGAGAGATAGTGAGAAGGGAGACGCCAGAAGAAGTGGGAAAAATGAAGGAAGAGTGGGAGGAGGAAAGGGAGGAGAAGAGAATGAGGTGAAGAAGAAGAGGGAGAGGATCCAGAAGAAGTCGAATAGGAGTGATAGGAGAAGCAAAAGGAGAATGAGGAGAAAAAGAGGATGAAAAACCTGAGGAATTGGAAGAAGGGTAGAAGAACAAAAAGAGCAAGGGAAGGAATAAAGAAAAGAACAAGAAGTATAGGAACTAGAAGAAGTAAAATATGATAGAAGTAGTTGAAGATGGAAAAGGAGAAGAAGAAGAAGAAAAAGAAAGATATGAAGGATAAGAAGGAGAAGGTAAAAAAGAAGAATAAAAAGAAGATGATGATGAAGAAAAAGAAGGTGAAGAGGAATAGAAGGCTGGAAAATTATGGAAAAGTAGGCTGAGTAGAAGGGAACAGAGAAAAAAGGACAGTGGTAGTGGATATAGAAGACAAAGAAAACGTTCCAGAGGAAATGTGGGAGGAATGATCGAGCCAGGTTAAGAATAATTCACATATCAAGAGGAGTATAGTCGTTCAATAGCAGTACAAGAAGTACTAAGAAACGAGGAGAAAAATGTAATTTGAAGAACAGAATTAAATAGAGAGAGGTGTTTCAGAATTGAGCCAAGTCGAATGATACAAAGAAATAAGAATAAGTAAAAAGAAGGTAGTCAGGTTATGGAAAGTGCGAAATGACGCAGAAGAACAAGAAGAAAAAGGAAATTGAGACGAAAAAGAAGTATATGAAGAATAATAAAAGACAAGAATAATCTGTGGAATATGGGAACTGAATAGACTAAGGAGAATGGAAGAAAAATAAGTCGAGTTTGGAGGGGAGAAAGTTGAGGAAGTGAATTCAAAGACTATTTTGAAGAAAACAGAGTGTTGAAGGAAAGAGAGGAAACCAATTAGAAAGCATATGAACAAGAAAAATAAAAATGCAGGAGGATAAAGTTCGAAAAATTGGAAGAAATCAGGATAAGAGAGGAAGGAAGAGGAGAACAAGAATAAGGCAGATGAACAAGAGAAGGGGAAAATTAGAAAGAGAGGAGATATGCCTGGGGCAATATCGCTACTGAAATTTGTCAAAACAGAGTGGTTTTCAAAACTGGGTAAAAGAGGTGAAGGAGCCCTTTTTAGGGGCTTGTATCGATTTTGGGTCTTGAAACGCAACAGTAGAAGAATAATAGAAAGGAAATGTAGAAGATGAAGAGGACGGAAAAGAAGAAGAGGAAGAAGAAGGACAAGGAGAAGAAGAAGAGACTCAAATTACGTGCGATCGCATTGAAACGAATTGGATGTCTTGAAGAGTGCTTCATCTGTCTCTTGAAATCTTGTTCCGAGATTCGATTGTACAGCACTCCTCTTCTCAAGAATAGGAGCAGAGTGGAGGTATTTCTACTCCAGATTCTCTTCATATTTTTTCAACATTACCTTCTTCATTGAAGCTCCACAGTATAGAACTATTGTATATATAGTGGAATTTCATTAATAGATTGTCTGTGCGAACAAAACAAGTATGGCTGACCACTAACGGTTGAAAAAGCATGATAAACTTGCATACTACACAGTCGTCTTAAGCTGCGTACACATATACGCGCTTCCAACCCGCACCGAACACGTTCCGCCCTCGTACCGCCTTCGTTCCACCATCGTACCTCCATTGCTCCGCCCCCGCTCTGCAGTCGCACCCATCATGAACGTTATGGAAGATGTTAGATCTTCTCGCGTTCCCCGGTCGAACCACTCTTGCTCACCGGTCGATCATCAATCGCTCTGCTCGAGTGACGTTCGGTTGCGGAGCAGAGCGAAAGTCTGTATGCACCTTAACATTGTTGTGTAACCACAGCTATAATCAGAGCCAAACGAATCGAGTTAAATTTTCTGAGGTTTGGCTTTTGTATCTCCAATTTTTGTTGTTCATTTTTCCTTCACTGCTCTATTTTCTTTGCTACCACCAACATTGAATTCCCTATCCCGTACGTGTTTAAGCCAACTCTTTCCTTTATTCTATTGTTACAGGTTTCTACACTGATAAAACTCTTGAGGCGATTTATACTGATTAGCTTTATTACTTATTAGCTTGCTCGACGAACTTCGTACCGCCAAAAAGTCAATGTATCTCATGTCACACTTGACTTCATTTGATAAATCATGAAATTTATCTGACAATCAATTTTTTCATTTACATCTCAATACGGACTTCCTATGTGATTAGTCATGCAGCATTCATTATTCCGAAAACATATTCTTCTCAATCAATTGGTAGTAGTATCTATCAGTAAAGTGTTGAACTTGAAAAAAATAGATAAGTAAGTTGAATCAGTGTTTCAAAGATGAATTTAATGTTTTCATGGTTGTTGATTTTCGATAGATAGTCCAGGAAATATGCGATATACGATGAATCACACAGAATTCTATATTCTTTCCATCTTCCATTTTAGTATGAATATAAGTTAAGCTAAATTCAAAAAAATTGTCAGTTATACTTTCATTCTCCAGTAATTAATGAATGCAATATGAACAACAACTCTCTTTCATAAGGTGAATAATTTTTCCAACATTTTCCAGTTTCTCAATGTTAGGAGAGTGATTGATGATTGTTATTTGAATAGGTCTTCCAAGGAACTATTATCTACAGTACCAATCAAAGACCTTAAAGAGATATAGACCCACAATGCATATGCCTTCCCAATGATAGCTCTTACTTGAAATTGAAGGCCGCCATTGGGGTATTTTAGCACGAGATATTATATCTATATATTAGCCGTCAGGCTCGCTTCGCTCGCCGTATCCGTTTAGCCAGGGGGCTCCGCCCCCTGGACCCCCGACTGGATCGTCCAAGAATGAGATCAGCAGGCGAGCGAAGCGAGCCTGCATTTTTCATTTGAGCATTTTTATCATATGTTAGGACGATCCAGTCGGGGTTCCAGACTAAACGTCTAGCTAAACGGATATGGCGAGCGCTGAAAACCACTCTTAGAGTTGAAATATTGCCAAAAGATTTCTTAGTGCGCCTCTAAAGGGCCAACTGAACATACCAAATTTGAACGTTTTTGGTCCGGTAGATTTTTAGTTCTGCGAGTGAGTGAGTCAGTCAGTCAGTCAGTCAGTCAGTGAGTCATTTCGCTTTTTTATATATAGATTTGTAATACTATAGATTACAATGGCATTGGTATGTAATAATCTTATAGGTTGCCCCTTCAATTGCCGATTTCAATTCAAAGTACGACACTAGCGCTGCATGTGAGTCTATGCATCTTTAAGGTCTTTGATACCAATCAACTTCAACTCCAAAGTACCGTATTAATACCAGTACACAATTTATCTGTTCATTACAGCTGTTAACTTTAGATGCTAAATCATATTATCACAACATGATCAATCATGATCAACTTTCCGTTCTTCAGTTGCCGCTCGGCCGACAATTTCGATAACATAGGTCCGTAAATTTTTTTTCAATCACTCTCATCCCACTGAGCTATCAAGTACGCTAGAACAATCAGGACTGTGAATATCGAAATATAATTCAAAATGTTCCATGTATATCCAACAAAGTCGAGTCGAAATCAACCAGTTTCAAGCTGAAAATACTCTGAAAACAATGATTGACAAGCGGGCGAATTGCTTTGTTGGAGTGATGACTGCTGATCAAACGTCCGTCCTCCCGTCAGTTAAACGTTATTGACATTCGGAAAACTCCGAATGAATTTTCCAATGGAAAACTGTTGCGAAAATTCAGAGGCTGACAGCAACAATCGGGAAATGGAATAGATTAGCATCATTGATACGATGGAATCAGTAAATGAGGAAAGTGGATATCTCATCTCAAAGTAGGAAATTAGTCTGAAGTATTTTTGATTGATTTAACTTGCATATCAATGGAACTTGATCTCTTTCCTGTATAGGGCTACTTGTAATATAAATATAAATAAAATAAAAATCTCAGTACCCTTTTTAAAAAAAAGGTGATAAAATATTTAAAAAAAAGGGTACTGAGATTTTTATTTTCTTTATATTCAATGGAACTTTGTTTCATCTGCATATCAATGCCATCCATCCTATCAAGGATAGAGCTCATTCTAAAAATATCAAATGCAATTGGTAGTTCATTATTGATATCTGCATTATTGGAGGAATAGTGTAACCCACAGATGTTTGAAAACCTTTAGAATTGACTATTGAATAATCAATACTTAGTACGGAGTGCTTCAATATGTAGTAGGGCCATAGAGAAAAAATAGCATAAGTTTGTGAGGCCCATTGACGGCTTAAATGATATATTCAGGCGGTGGGACCTTCCCGCAAGGGACTCCCCACCAACAGAAGCCATACGAATTTAATTTTTTATCGAATACACCATATTTCTAATTTGCATTGTAAAATTCCAAAAAAACAAAAATTTATTGACTTGACTCCATATTGTAAGAACTACTGTTTTATTGAAATAATAATAATATTTGAGATACTGCTCACCAACAAAAGCCATACAAATTTACTTTTCTATCGAATACACTATATTCCTAATTTGCATTGAAAAATTCAAATAAAACATAAGTATTTATTGACTTGACTCCATATTGTAAGAACCACTGATTCATTGAAATAATAATAATATTTGAGATACTGCTTTCGGTTGTTACATTTTTATCGTTTAGAAAATCATCATTATTGATACTTCAAGTATTTGGGTTGTGATATAAACTATGAAATGGACCAAGACTTAAGTGTAAAATTGAATAGATTCCAATCCATTTGTGGAACAATAAATAGGACTTTGAGAAACAGAGCCAGGAGAGAGACAAAACTCAAATTCTATAAGGTTATGGCTATTCCAACGCTCTTATATGGCTCTGAATCTTGGATACCTAGGCAGAAAGAATGGAGTAGGTTACAGGCTGCCGAAATGAGGTTTTTAAGAGCAGTAAAAGGGTGCACAAGGGAAGATAGGCTTCATAATGTTGATATAAGAAGCGAGCTCAACATAATCTCCATTTATGGCAGAAGACCGAACAAAATCGGCAAAACTGGAAAGAGCATGTTGAAAGGATGGAGTGTGACAGGATTCCCAGGGCAGTCATGTTGTATAACCCGGTTGGAAGGAGAAATGTGGGCAGACCCCGTAAAAGATGGATGTGATGGTGAGTTTGAAGTCGGAACAGGCAAATTGCCTAATCTTTGTAGGAAGACGACGACGACGATCATTATTGATCGATCTCTAGTGAACTAAAAGCTTAAACATTGAGCTGTAGAATATTTAGTGTGAGTGAAGCCCTATGATTGGCCATTTGTGGTTCACAAAAAATAAAGGTTGAGCTCTTCTGTCATTGGCTGAGACTAGACACGACTAAAGATTCAAAATATGATCATGAGAACCGTTACCCTTTTGATCAACAAATGAATATCAATTGTTGGCCGTAAATAAATACCGTTAACAACTAGTAAAATCAATAAACAAAACCAAATGTAATAATATGAGTTGAATGATACACTAGTAGTTCTGTGAACAGTAGACCTTGCGCTCAGTAAGTTACATTGACCTGTTGTTATGTTTTCTCAAAAATTAATAGATAATTTATCAATTCAAAATGTCTAGAAAAAATCCTAAATAAACATAGAGCTTTCTGTCCTATCGTACCGTGACGTGTCGTCCCGGAATGTGAATGTGAGCGCTGTTATCAGGTCTGGCTGCCGTCGATACGCCAAACCAATCAACCAATCAGAGAACATTCTGCGTTGTCGTGTTAGCGAAAAATCGGTGCGTTGAAATGAACAAAATCAACTACTGTACCATAATGCTGATTTCCTACAAACTTCATTTCTCACTTTTCATGATTTAGAAATCATATGATACAATATATTTGTATTTTCGAGAAGATGTTTTTTTATGTTAATTTGATCATAATACAAGATTCTCGTCAAATTTTAAGTTTACAATATTATTTTTGATAAACATATAAATAATATGCTAGTTATGTATTATACACTTTTCATTTTTTTAATGCTTCGTAACTAGTAGCTCTGTGAACAGTAGACCTCACGCAGTATTCTCATCCACAAGTACCTGATTGAAACTAATAGACCTTATGGAGATACAGCAATAGACTGGCTTCTCCACACATCTGTGTAATCACTTGTCAGCTGATTTATGATGAATAATTCTAGAGTCTGATTTTTACTCTAATATTAGCGTATGAAGGAGGCTCCTTTTTCCTTTTATATTATCCTTGAAATGCAAAATTTCCAAAAACCTTGTATATACGTTGACGCGCAATTAAAAAAGGAACATACCTGTCAAATTTCATGAAAATCTATTACCGCGTTTCGCCGTAAATGCGCAACATATAAACATTTAAACGTTCAAACATTTAAACATTTGAACAATTAAACATTAAGAGAAATGCGAAACCGTCGACTTGAATCTTAGACCTCACTTCGCTCGGTCAATGAGTGTTACATTATAATTATGTGAGTTCAATGCATGTTATGAAGAATATACAGTTTTTAAACTAGTAAACACGAAAAAATAAAAGCTACAACAAATAACACATAGGTAGAAAATTGAGTCACTGAGCATTTCTTTGTTTGTTGTTAACGGTTGAACATATTTCGAGTACTTAGGTGAATCCAGTCTTGGTCAATGACACTAAAACATTCATTGGTCAACAGCTAATGGCCAATCATAGTAGGATTTTACTCACACTTTATTATATGGAGCTTCCATATAATATACTAGCCGTCAGGCTCGCTTCGCACGCCATATCCGTTTAGCAAGGGGGCTCCGCCCCCTGGACCCCCGACTGGATCGTCCAAAAATGAGTTCAGCGGGCTTGCTTCGCTCACAATTACTTGATGGAAGAACTGAGAAAACACAAAAAACCGCTAATTTTGGGCGTTATTTCAAATTCCTTCAAACACAACATTATTACACCCCAGCTGAGCTTCAGTAGTAAATTTGAACATTTTCTGTTCATTTGTTCTCGATGAAGCTGAGAAAGCTCAAAAAAAACGCTGGAAAATGCAGATTTTGGGCGTATCTTTGGCGTTATCTCAAATTCCTTCTAACACAACATTATTACACCCTAGCTGAGCTTCTGTACTTAATTTGAACAATTTCTGTTCATTTGTTCTCGATAAAGTTGAGAAAACGCTGAAAAAACGCAGATTTTGGGCGTATCTTTGGAAATCTTTCCAAATCCGTTCTTAGTGCGCCTCCAAAGGGCCAACTGAACATACCTACCAAATTTGAACGTTTTTGGTCCGGTAGATTTTTAGTTCTGCGAGTGAGTGAGTCAGTCAGTCAGTCAGTCAGCCAGTCAGTCATTGCCATTCCACTTTTATATATATAAATAGATTCTGCTGCTCAATAAATTATAAGCTTTCAGTTAATTAGAGATTGATAATGGTGTAACAAACAAAACTAATATCTCTATTGATCTGATAAATCATTTGCTCTAAATTATCAAGTCGTTCTCCATCAATATGAATACCTACCTCAACATCCTCATCATCTAAAAAAAGCCAACCTTCCCAACAATACAGAAATGGAACATTGTCAATAAGTTATCTGTATGATGCAATAGAGAGAGCTCCACACCTAAAATATAATATATATAATATTATACAGCACAATACAAAACTTTACAACATACTTCTCAATCCATTTTCAAAAAACCCGTTTTCACTTTCAGTGAAGTCTCCCTTCATTTTTCTTCTCTTCCGCTATGCACCATCTTCATCAAAGCATCCTCCTCCTCCCCCTGCTCATCCTTCTTCCTCATTTTCTTTCATCCTATCCTCCTTCTTCCTCCTCCTCCTCCTTCTCCTTCCCCTTCTCCTTCTTCCCCACTTCCTCCTCATCCTCCTCTTTCCATCCTCCTCATCCCACCACCCTCCTCTTCATTCCTCCTCCCCTCCTCCTCCTCTTCCTCATCTTTTTTCCTTCTCCTCTCTGCTTTCTATTCATTCACTGCACTGCAATGTACCAGTCGTAGAAAGCACTTACTCTAATTACAGTGGTTCCACTGCTGCTTTACAGTTTTCTTCTCTCAGTGATGATCAAAGGATGGACGCCATTTTGTTTTTTGTTGGACATTCTGACCAGATGTCCACCCAGTTTCTCAGTTGAATAGGAGAGGTCTCAATGCCCTAGCTTCATGTTTTTTTTTTGGATTTCTCAAAGCAAGGTTTCTTAGATTAATTACTTTTTTGGAGACTGAAGTTGATAAATTGATTATGCTCCTTGGATCCATAGTGAGTTTCACATTATTAAGAACGTGAAATGATAAGACAACATTGTTGCCACTTTTTTTGCATAACCTTCTTTAGTTGTGATCCAGGTATATGTGATATAAAACAAATTGTTGATTGATGATGATCAATCCGGAAAATTTATATTTCCAATGACCACGGAAATAGAAATCTTTTTATGATATTCAATCATAGATATACACCGTGTCCCACGATGAGGTTTTACATGTTTAATTTTATATTACGTGCCCATTCATGCACCAAACTTTTTCAAATCCATTGGATTTGGTAATTGAGTGGAATATTTCTAATTAATTTATTAATTCAAGCCATCTGAATTGAAAATTTATAGTTTTGATGTTTATTTTGGACTAAAATTTTATAAAAATTGTACACGTGAAATTCTAACCTTATCTTGGGCTTTGTCACTTATAAATTTGGAAGAAAAATAGCACAAGGACTACCATATTACTTCATCTTTCAATGTTATTACATTAGTTTCATTTGCATTGTAAATAAATAAAATCTTATACAGTTCACCAAGTAGGTTCTGAAAATTTTAGCTCCCCAACCTTTGTAGAAACAAAATGACGGCATATTGACAATTCTACCATTTCGTTTCCTATAAAAACTACTTTCATGTGTTATTATCTGATTTGTTCACTACGTTGCGGTAGTCTTGGCTCATTTGATGGAGCCAGAAATGAATCAAGCGATCTCCCAACAAGATGGGGCTCAATCTTATTTCACAAATCATGTCAAGCGATTACTAAATAATGACAAACTTAATGGCCGTTGGATTGGTCGTGGAAGTGATTTTTTAGATTGGTAACCCCGATCACCAGATTCAACTGTTTATGACTATTTTTTATGGGGTTACTTGAAGGAAAAGGTTTATACCCATAGTTCCAATAATTATGAGGAACTAAAACGATCAATAGAAGAGGAGCTTCTTTGTAAGAGCTTGCGAATCACTTCTTAAGCGCTGCTATCAGTGTGTTGCTGTGGATGGGTTTCAATTTGAATAGTTTTGGACTCTGAGGTTTTTCATTGGGCTAGGTTCTAGTTTTTATATCCGAAAGCTATATCGCTCTAAAGTGCAAAAATAAAATATATATTTTATAAAACCAAAAACACCTTTTTATGGTCTCAAAGTATCCTTTTTCAATATGCAGCCATTTTGTTTCTACGAAGTTTAGGGAGTAGAAAATTCATTCAAATTTTCACCACAGATATTCAACTCATTGTTATAATAGTAATTAATAGATTCGAATATCCAATGAAATCTATGAAATAGCATTATAGTACTTATAGTATTTCAAGAGCTTTAAGTTATAATAATTATCATAGTAAAAATTGTTGGAAATAGATAAATCTTTCGGATATTGTAGTATGTTTATTTTGGCGCTTCCAGATGGCTGAATTGATCCAATGTCCTCGACGTTATTAAGGTGCGTAAAGATATACGCGCCGCGAACATGAGCAATTCACTTTTAATCAGCTAATGGCAAGCTTTTTATATCATCTGTATCTTACCGTTTCTGTAAAAATACAGATATAATCAGCTGATTGAAAGTGAACTGCTCATGTTCGCGGCGCGTATATTTGTACGCACCTTTAGAATTACAGACGATTTCTTGAAAATCAACATATTTTTGCCGCCATCTTGTTTTTTTATGATGACAAAACATTTTCGAGATTCCCATCATGGATAATATATTTTTACACATTATTGGAAAGAGATTGATACCATCCCCAAGTCTGTACCTTCAAGGAGTCATGGGTTACACGGTTTTCTAATTGTTGGGATTGGCATTTGGTGAAAAAAGCGTGTTTTCCGCTGCAAACAGTACTTTTCTCTCTTTTTCCGATGACGCTCCAGCCGTGGAATATGGACTTACAGCCTCCAACCAGATGTCATTTTGGAACTTAGAAAATATACTAGAACACTGTACCAATAACACTAGTGTATGTCTACTGCGAATACATATACAGATAGGGTGGAAAATTGAAATATAGTCCCCGAAAAATGTATGTTTTAAGTTTTTCAAGTTGAATAAATCATGAAAAGAGTGATCAAAATGAGTAGATTCTCTCGAACATCATAGTTTGGTTAATTCTAAAACACTTTGGTGGTAAAACCAATCCGATATCTCTCTCAATAACTTGATAGCAAGCGATATAAAAATTTCTGTCAATAATGACCGCCATCTTGAATTTTTCAATGATGTCGAATATTTTCGTTGTTTCCATCATCAATATTCTTATTCGGCTTGTTGTAACGAAGAGATTGAGACCATTTTCGAGTATTCATCTTAAAGTAGTCATGAAATAAGGATTTTATAGTTCTAGCTTGTCAACTCATACGCATGGAAAAACACACCAAAAACCGTGCAGGGTTTTCTTTGGAGGGCGCTGGAGAACTCATTTCTTGAGGTTCAGCGCATGAAGATAAATCGTTCCAAAGTTGAAAAAACGCTCTAGATTTCATAGATTTGAAATTTCTCTGTATCTCTCGCACCAAAAAAGTTATAATGGAATGAAATTTGATAAAAATAGAAAAACGTTTTTTCTGGGCTTTTAAATAATATATATGCGTTTTAGAGAAAAATTTCATGAAGCAAAATTGTAGAAGAAGGTTTTTGAAATATTTTCGTCTAGAAAAACGGTTGAATAACTTGAACGGTTATTGAAATACAAGCGATATAGCAAAACCCTGAAAGTTTTGGCGGCCATCTTGTTTCCGAGGTGTTTGCCTTTGATTTCGACTCATCAACACGATCCTTATTATGCTAGACCTATCGAAGAAATTGAGACATCTTCCACGTTTGTTACCCAAAAATGACCACGGAGTGCCTTATTCATGACATTTGCGCCCGGGACTAATCTATTCATTTGTCACTGATAGAACTGAGTAAGGACTTCTGCAACTGGTAATATCATTAATAATATCATTATAATATCATTAGTAATATCATTAATATCATTTACTGGTGATATTATTAATGTATTTTATTAACTGCAATACCCAATATTTCTTCCATCATTGTTATTACCTGTGCGAGACATATAAATGTCTTCTATCCACTATCAAGAAATAAGTTGGACATGGATTGCCTCTTTCACCTCGGCCGTATTTGTCTGGTGTTGTTGTCTCACTCACTCTCACACATAACACTGCAGTTGATGGATGGCAGCTATCTCGCTCACTCCTCCCTTACATCACTTCACCAATGATACAGGTCCATCAATATCAATGAAATCCTAGCATCAAATCGATTCAGCCATTCATCCAGTCACACAATGCCGGCTGCTGCTTGCTGTATTCTTCTTTCACTTTTCCCACTTCTTCAGCAATCACTTCCCCTTATTTTACTTCTTCTTTTTTCATCTTGTTTTCCACCTCCTTCGTATTTTTCACCTCTCCCTCTACATTCTATCCTTGTTTACCTCTCACGATCTTGTTATTCTTGTTCTTTCACTTCCTCGTGTCGTGTTCTCCTTGTTCTTGTGTTTCTTGCTGTCTTCTACTTTTCCTTCTTCTTCTTCTTCCTCTTTTCCTTTTTCCTCTTCTTCTTCTTCTTCTTCTTCTTCCTCTTCTTCTTCTCCTCCTTCTCCTTCTCCTCCTTCTCCTTCTTCTCCTTCTTCTTCTTCTTCTTCTTCTTCTTCTTCTTCTTCTTCTTCTTCTTCTCTTCTTCTTCTACTTCTTCTTCTCCTCCTTCTCCTTCTACTCCTTCTTCTTCTTTTTCTCCTCCTTCTTCTTCTTCTTCTTCTTCTTCTTCTTCTTCTTCTTCTTCTTCTTCTTCTTCTTCTTCTTCTCTATCCTTATTTTCTCGTTGAAAGTAACAGTAATTGGCCAATTGGCCATTCCATTGCACACAACTTCACACCTCATTTAGTCTTGTCTTGTCTTGTATTCTCCTTGGAGCATCATTCTTCCCACCTCATCGTTCTGTTATATGCTTTGTTTTACAATTTTCCAAGCCGTTCCATTCATGTTTGTCTCATATTCAGACACCTTGGATCATCGGATTGCAATAATTTTTAATCATTCTCCAAAGTTTCTTGTCTCAAATTCTCCTTGGACATTGTTTTTCTCACTCTATTCTCCTGTTCTTTATGCTGTGTTTCACATTTTCGCCGCCGTTTCATTCATGTTTGTCTCTCTCATTCAGACACCTTGGACTGGACTGCAATAATTTTTGATCAGTCTGAAAAGTTTCTCAATCGTTTCCTTCTACTTTCTTCTTCTCATCACTTTTGCATCCTTCTTTAACCTTGGCAATAAGTTCCTCATATCCAAACTATTTATCATCTCTTCTCTCATCCATTCCACTATCTGGAGCATTTTACTTTCTCCTCTCTTGTACACATCATTCTTCATTCTCGCAATTTCTTCTTTGTTCCCCCATATTTTTTCCCTCTTTTACCAGCTTTTTTTCCTCCAATCTCAAACATTATCCTCTCTCTTCTCAAGATTCACTCCTATTATCCAGCTATATCTACATTTCCACTCCTGCTTTCTATTTTTCTTTTCCCTCTCTCCACGCCATCTGTCCAATTCACTCCTTCTCCTCAAACATTCCTCTTCCCTTCTCCAACCTATTCTCTTATTATTATCAGTTTCCTCCTCTTTCATCTCTCTTCCTTCTCAAGGATCCTTTGATCGGAATCGCTTCTCGCTCACTTCCTTCAGAGAGCAAGGAGAAGAAGAAGAAGAAGAAGAAGAAGAAGAAGAAGAAGAACGGAGAAGAAGGAGGAGGAGAAGAAGAAGAAGAAGAAGGAGAAGAAGAAGAAGACAGGAGACAGGAGAAGAACAAAAAAAAGATGAAGGAGAAGAAGAAGAATAACAAGAGAATGAGAGGTGAAGAAGGATAGAAGAAGAGGTCTGGAGCGATTTGTCTATTGGACAAATGTCTATTGGCTGTTCTATGGCCCCGCGAAATGGTCGGAAAAATCGAAAGTAGAAAACATTGGACGTTTGGGGACACTAAACGGAGAGGCTTTCGGCCCCCCTATGACCCCTATCCTTCTACTTTTTTCCATTCTTCTCCTTCTTCTTTTTACCTTTCTCCTTCTTCTTCTCCTTCTTCTCCACCACAAAAGGGAACCCCAGGTGTGCCACTACACTTAATCCACTTCGGCCTCTTCGCCAATAAAACATAACACCTTTTTTCGACCGGCTCTTCTCATTTCTCTTCATTGCATTTCTCCTCTCTTATCATCCTTGGTCACCTCTTCCCGTGTTTCCTTTCATTTATCTTTTCTTCAACACTTTTATAGTAATTTTTTTTCTTCGTCTCTTTTTATCATCAATTTTGTTTTTTCACTCCGGCTCCTCATTTTCCTTAACAAATTGTTTTCTCTATCGTATTCTCTACTAGCAGGTAACCCGTGCTTCGCAAGGGCCTAATTAGGAACTTGACAAACTGAAAACTTGACCCAATGGAATCTTGAAGAATCCAAAATAGACCTACAACCATAGAAGGTGAATTCAGAATCTATATAAGCAAATTTTTAAGATAATCAGTCCAATAGTTCAGACGTGATGATGCGTCATTCATGTATTTCCTATCCCATATGTGTATATAAGCCAATTCTTTCTATTATTATAATTGACCGAGCGAAGTGAGGTCTAAGATTCGAGTCGACGGTTTGGCATTTCTCTTAATGTTTAAATGTTTATATGTTGCGCATTTACGGCGAATCGCGTGATAGATTAACATGAAATTTGACAGGTATGTTCCTTTTCTAATTGCGCGTCGACGTATATGCAAGGGTTTTTGGAAATTTTGCATTTCAAGGATAGTAAAAAAGGAAAAAGGAGCCTCCTTCATACGCTAATATTAGAGTAAAAATCAGACTATAGAATTATTCATCATAAATCAGCTGACAAGTGATTACACAGATGTGTGGAGAAGCCAGTCTATTGCTGTATTTCTATAAGGTCTATTAAAGGCCATTCCACACAGCACGTGGCGTGCGTGGCTGGACGCACGCCACGCCCGGCTACGCTAGCCACATGCCAATTCACACCGCCACGACTGTTGCGATGCTATACCGGCCACGTTTCCCGTCAGTATGCAGGACGACGGTCCCGTGGTGTGAATCTGGATTTTCTTGTGGCTTACCTTGGTTTGATGACTCCAGCAGCAGCAGTAGTAGTGATAATGAGCTGGTTTTATTGTATTCGGTGGCAGCACGGGACCAGTGGGTACATCCAATCAATAAAAAAAGGAAGACCTATGGCGAATTCCATCATTTAATGCGCGACCTTGAGGCTGACAATGATAGTATACGTTCTATACGATAGTATACGTCTAGTATACGTTCTGCGCATGCTCGGACCAAAACTTGGCCGGACACGTTTGAAAAGATCGCTCAGAGAGCGAACGGTAGCCACGCGTGGCTAGTATAGCAAGCGTTGCCGCGTGGCCGTGGCTGCTATGTGAATTGCTTCATTTGATTAGCTAGGAAGCGATGTTTTGAAAAGTAGCTAGCGTGCGTCATCTAGCTTGTGGATGAGAATACTGCGTTAGGTCTACTGTTCACAGAACTACTAGTGATAGATAACTAAAAAATACATGAATCCCAACAGTATCATATTATTAATTATTTTAATACATCAATTTCAGTATCGATTAGATACTCCTCAATTTGAATCAGGTAGCCTTTTGTTTCCCCAATTCCAAACAAAATACCTCTAATGCTAAATATTATTAAAAATTGTTTTGGGCTTAATGCATGTAGTCTTCCTCGTTTTTATAATAGATGAATGAATATTCATTTCACTCCGAATTTTTGTCTGATAGTACATTATAACTGAAGAATAAAAATTATTACTTATTTTATTGTGATCTATTCATGTTTTTCTTATGAATTCCAATGATACAGCATATGAAACCTACGTCCATTTCATTTGTACTGGTTGCAAAATTTTAGATAGAATAATTATTTGATGGAATCCAAGTTCAATCTTAATGATAACAACTTTCTTCAGAGATATATTCACAATATAGACTACGTTTCGAGGGAAAAAATCTAAAACAAAAAAAACTTGGATTCGATCCGAGAAGCATTTGCTCCGAAGTCAAGTGTTCTTACCACTAGACCATGACTCCGCTCATAATTGAATGTCTTGTAACAACGTTATAACCTCCTTAGACAAACACATTTTACAACAATGGTACAATGTATGCCGTATGAAACTTCATGTCACCTGAATGAAATCCATTATGAATTTCAATGGAATGATTTCGAATGAAACATTATTTCTAAAAAATCTTGAAGGTAAATTGAAATTTGGACTTCGCGGTGCACGAGATTGATATTTTTAGAATCTGTTTTCAAAATTCTAAGATCTTAATCATTCCCGTTTTTTCGGTATGCAATCCACAAGTGACATGTTTTGATGCGAACAAACACAACCCTACTCTCTCTTATTATATACTGGGAGCTAGAAATACGACCCTTGTATACATGGAGATAACCAGTGAGATACGATAAATATCTTTAAGAACCATAAACATTGATTAGTGAAAATTAGGACGACTTATCAATTCAATCACCTAAAATGGAATCATTTATTAAAAATCCTTTCTTCTAAGAACCCTCGTACATTAATAAATGTTAGTAAACCATAACTATTTACTCTATAATTCATGGTAGAAGTTTCTAAACGATCAACCAAACAATTCATTTGGAATAAATCATCTACTTGAAATTCTTTCTACTAAAAAAACAACCCTCGTATGCGTGGATCCAAGTAAAATGTGATAAAACTATGAATGGATGTAGAATATTAACAAGGAATAATTTTAAGGACGATATTACCAGCCAATCAACTGGAACAGAGAAAAATCTTTCTATTGAAAAAACAGCCCATATAGAAATGATGATATGCAAGTAACCCTGAATTACGTAATTCAGACATCAGGAGTTATTGTTATTCCATATTCTGATTCACACTTTCAAAATCATTATCCCACCTTATAATATAATATGTAATGCAAAAAAAACAATAAGACTTAAAGAGATAGAGCGTAACACTGAACAATACCCTGCTTTCAATTTATTGCGTTACGTAATTTATGAATAATTCACCCTATATTTTATTACGTGACACCCAATTTAATGGGTAATTATTCCATCCATAATGATGAATTAAATTCCATCACTGTTATAAAAGTAACGGAAAAGATGAGGACCTCAGAAAAGAAATCGTAATATTTGATAGTAACATAAACTTGACTTAAGAGTACATCCCCTTTAATAGAGGCATGACCCAGCCTCCAAGGTCAGCTTTAAATTCCTGCATATACCCGTATTTGTAAAGTTTGAGGTTATGTTGACCCAATTTTAAAAATTAACCAATTTTAAACAAAAAACTCATCTCAGCCCATCACCACCTATCACAATCTTATCAAAACACGTATCGAATCAACTTATGAACATAGATAAGGGTCATAGATTCAAAATAATAAGAATATCACAAAAAATAACTCACCAGGCTTTCAGAATTCGGATGGAAAATTGCCAAATTTCGACAACGTAGTTTTCGTAGTAAAATCACATTTTGCCCGATTTTAACCACCGATTATGATGTATTATTGATTATTGAACGATAATCAGCAATTTGTAGAACACGGAACATAATTTATAGGCGAATACAAATTCAATTTCGAACAGCGTAACATGTTGATTATAAGCTCGCGAGGTCGAACAAAGAAGTGAGTCATTCATACCTTCACAGGAAAGGGGTGGGGAGCAGAGGATAGATACTTTCAACTGACTAGCGACTGAAACGACAGAGTGTGTCAAGACATGTTGTCTTGTTCTCTCACTCTATCACTCACTCACTCTCACACTCTCTCTTTCTCTCTCTCGGTCAATCTCTCCGACCAGAGATTGACCAGGACCAGGCAGAGAGGACCAGGAGTCCTAATTCCGCCCTAATAAAGGCATATAATCAATCAATCAATCTCCCACTCTCTCTCACTCTCTCTCTTTTTGGTAGAGAGTTAGTGGGGAGGATATTTTTAATATTGTTTCCAAAGAATGGACATTGATATGTCCAAAGCTCCGCCAATTTATGTAGATGCATAACAATATAATTATTATCTATAGTTATTATATTACAAATTGCTTTTTCATATCATATACAGTTCAATAATAATTATTTCCTTAGTCTATATTATGTAAATTCATCTATAATTTTGCTGTATTGTAAGCTATTGTATATAAGAGTATAAGCCAGTATATATTGTAATCTACATAAATAAAGTACTCAATCAATCAATCTCTCTCCCACTCTCTCTCTCTCTCCCACTCTCTCTCTCTCCCACTCTCTCTCTCTCTCTCACTCTCATTGTGTGGCACAATTTAAAAACTTTATAAAGAACTACTGTAACTACTGTTAAGACGATATGAAATTTAATTTTAATGTTTTTTTCTTTTCCTAGTTATCAAGTGAACAGTTCAATTTTCTTACTCATTAAAATTATTTTTACAAACAATGTGAAACCGATATGTATACTTCTATGAAATTATGAACTTTCGCTAAGAATACTTGAAAAAATCTTTCAAATTACTTTTGTTATGACAATTTTCCTTTTTATTTTTATGTTATTGTTTTAGAAGTAGACTACTTACATTATTGCTATGTAATTGTGTTGGCCTGGTGAAGGGAACCACAAATAGTGGAGGGAACCAAATGGTTTCAACCATGCCAGGAGAAAAATAAAACAATCAATCAATCACTATATCTCTCTCACTCTCTCTCATTCTCTCTCTCCCGGTCGTGAGTTGATGGGAAGGATATTATTTTATATCGACAATCATTTGTTGTAACACCACCGATTTATGAAGTTACATTACAATTTTATATTATCGTTATTCTAATTGCATTAAATCTTTATTCTCATTCATTTATTATCTATACTTTGTAAAATTCGTTGAATAATTAGCATTACGGTCATTTAATGTGAATTAGTGTATAAGCCAGTAAATATTGTAACATACATGAATAAAGAAAAATAATCTAATCTAATCTCTCGCTCTCACACACAAACACACACACACAAACACACAAACTCTCTCTCTCTCTCTATCACTTTCTCTCTCTCTCATTCTTATTATAACTCACTTAATTGAATTCCACCCTATAACGTTTGTTCCATTTTTACTTTCCTTGCCCTATTACCATAGGTAAGGAAAGTATTCCGAAAAAAATTAAGGTACCCCAATTTCTAAATTTCTATACGTTTCAAGGTCCCCTGAATCCAAAAAAGTGGTTTTTGGGTATTGGTCTGTATTTGTGTGTGTGTGTGTGTGTGTGTGTGTGTGTGTGTGTGTGTGTGTATGAGTGTATGTGCGTCTGTGTACACGATATCTCATCTCCCAATTAACGGAATGACTTGAAATTTGGAACTTAAGGTCTTTCCACTATAAGGATCCGACAAGAATAATTTCGATCAAATGCAATTCAAGATGGCGGCTAAAATGGCGAAAATGTTGTCAAAAACAGGGGTTTTCGTGGTTTTCTTGGAAACGGCTCCAACGATTTTGATCAAATTCATACCTAGAATAGTCATCGATAAGCTCTATCAACTGTCACAACTCCCATATCTGTAAAAATTTCAGGAGCTCCACCCCATCAATGCCAATGCAAAGTTAGATTTTAGATTGGCTACAGGCTTCAGATACAATTTAAACAAAAAAAAAATCAAGTGAAGTAGATTAAGCATGAAAATCTCTACAATTAATGTTCAGTAACATTTTCACCTAAAATTGAAAATAAGCTTTAAATTCTAGAAAATGTGATTATTCAATTGCAAATTATGGTTGATTCTATTAAATCATTCACTACGAAGAGATAGCAGACCTCGTGTGTCTCCAGCGTTATTGACCTATCACCAGCTGTCTCATATCTTTTGAATAGTAGACTTGAGATGCGCGTGTACACTAGCGTCAGGTGATACATTACGGCATGGAAAGTTGTGTGAGTGCGCCACACCAGATTTTTCAATTTTCAATCATTAACGCATTATTATTCACTATTACTCATTCCAATATCATTCATCTTATTATTCTAAGATTTTAATCACCTAGCTCTTAAGGGGACCTGGCAGAAGGAGAATTTCATGGCTGGCAAATCCGAGGCTATGGTTCCACCAGTCATCTGCAGAACTGTTCCGTAGTGCCGTCAACAAGATCAGGATAGCCATTATGATTGCCAACATCCGAAACGGAGCAGGCACGTGAAGAAGAAGAAGAAGCTCTTTAATTTATAATCAATAATAAAAGTCAAGTTTCTCATCCAAACGATGAATCCAAGAAGTTGTTTTAAATCCATTCACTATCAGATTTGTTTGGATCTGACAACAGACCGTCAATGGGGTAGTTGTAAGTCTGTTCGGATATTGGTCTATAGTGCGGTCCACGTTATAATGACAGTATTTGATCAACTTTGATTTTTCTTTCCTTGTCTAACATTCGACAAAGCCGGTGGTACTATCCTTTTCTAGGTCCACAACGATGCCAATTATGTTTTTGACAGTGTGGAAATATAATTAATTCATGCAGAGAATCGGCTTCGCTATTCTTCTATCTTTAACCACTGCCATTATAACTTGGATCTCACTATAGAGGTTCAACACGCAGATCAGACATCCAACTTGCCTTTGTAGTCCATTGACTAGACTGAAGTTGGAGAACAAGTCGGAGCGGCATTGGTTAACACTTGGTGATAAGTGAGACTAATAGCAGGACGACTAGTCGGACAACAAATCTGACAGTGAATGGCCCGCTTAAGATAAGAATTGAAATCACACACAACAGAGTTTCAAGATCAGATACAATACAATCGGAATCACACAAAAGAAAACTTTGGCAACTAAGTGTAGCCTGTAGGAGGAGAAATAAGGAAAGGAGGTTGAGGAGGAGGAGGGGGAAGAGGAGGAGGAGGAGGAGGAGGAGGAGGAGGGGGAGAGGAGAAAAGGAATGAGCAGGGGAAGGGGTTGAAGATATAGGAAATAAATGGTTAAGGAGAGAGTGGAGGAGAGAATGAATGAGTAAGAGAAGAAGGAGGAAGAGGAGAAGAAGGATGAGGAGGAAGATGAGGAGGAGGAGAAGGGGGAGAAGGATGAGGAGGAGGAGGAGTAGGATGAGGAGGATGAGGTGGAGAATGAGGAGGGAGGAGGAAGAGAAGAAGAAGGATGAGGAGGAAGATGAGGAGTAAGAGGTGGAGAAGGATGAGGAGGAGTAAGATAAGGAGGAGGAGGTGGAGAATGAGGAGGTGGAGGAGGATAAGACACTAATAGCACTTGACAAAGTCGACACAGAGAAACTTGGAGGAACTGGGATTGGACAAACTTATCTGACAGAACTACTATTCTTGGCCATCACAAGACAAACAGACAAACACTCGAAAGCCTCAACCTGTGTCAAACAATTGTAGTCGGAGTATTAGAGGAAGAAGAGAAAGTGGAGGAGTAGGAGAATTTGAAGTACAAGGTGGGAGAGAAAAAGAGGAAGGAGAAAAGGAAGAAGAAGAAGAAGACGACGACGATGACGAGAAAGGAGAAGAAGAAGAGAAGAAGGAGGAAGAGGAGAAGAAGAAGAAGAAGAAGAAGAAGAGAAGAAGAAGAAAAGAAGAAGAAGAAGAAGAGAAGAAAGAAGAAGAGAAGAAGGAGGAGGAGAAGAAGAAAAGAAGAAGAAGAAGAAGAAGGAGGAGAAGAAGAAAAGAAGAAGAAGAAGAAGAAGAAGAAGAAGAAGAAGGAGAAGAAGAAGAAAAAGAAGAAGAAGAAGAAGAAGAAGAAGAAGAAGAAGAAGAAGAAGAAGAAGGAGGAGGAGGAGAAGAAGAGAAGAGAAGAAGAAGAAGATGGTGGAGACTAAAGTTCCTCTGAAACAATGGTAAGAGATCAACAATATTGTCTGAAGACAATACAACCACAACATTTGGTAGACAGATAGATAACTGATAAGACAGAATGGACAGAGGAGAAAAGGAGGAATAGAATAAGAAGATGGATGATGATGAGGAGGAGGAGATGGCGGAGGAGGAGGAGGTGGAGGAGGAGGAGGAGGAGAAGAAGGAGGAGGAGGAAGAGAAGGAGAAAAAGAAGTAGGATGATGAGGATGAAGAGAAGGAGAAGGAGATGTGTAGTGAGGTCCACGTTATAATGGCAGTGGATAAAGATAGAAGAATAGCGATGCCGATTCTCTGCATTAATTAATTATATTTCTACACTGTCAAAAACATAATTGACATCGTTGTGGACCTAGAAAAGGATAGTATCACCAGCTTTGTCGAATGATAGAGAAGGATAGCAAAACCAAAGTTGATCAAATACTGTCATTATAACGTGGACCTCACTATAGGAGAAGGAGCAGGAGAAGAAGGAGGAGGAGGAGGAGGATGAGGAGGAGGTGGAGGAGGAGGAGGAGGAGGAGAGGAGGAGGAGAAGAAGGAGGAGGAGGAAGAGAAGGAGAAAAAGAAGTAGGATGATGAGGATGAAGAGAAGGAGAAGGAGATGTGTAGTGAGGTCCACGTTATAATGGCAGTGGATAAAGATAGAAGAATAGCGATGCCGATTCTCTGCATTAATTAATTATATTTCTACACTGTCAAAAACATAATTGACATCGTTGTGGACCTAGAAAAGGATAGTATCACCAGCTTTGTCGAATGATAGAGAAGGATAGCAAAACCAAAGTTGATCAAATACTGTCATTATAACGTGGACCTCACTATAGGAGAAGGAGCAGGAGAAGAAGGAGGAGGAGGAGGAGGATGAGGAGGAGGTGGAGGAGGAGGAGGAGGAGGAGGAGGAGGAGGAGGAGAAGGAGGAGAAGGAGGAGAAGTAGTAGTAGGAGAAGGAGTAGAAGTAGTAGTAGTAGTAGGAGAAGGAGTAGAAGTAGTAGTAGTAGTAGGAGAAGGAGGAGGAGGATGTGGTTGAGAGGAGGAGGAGGAGAAGAAGGAGGAGGAGGAGGAAGAGAAGTCTAACAAGAAACAGGAATTAGGAAGTGTGGAGTGCCAATTGTGTGAAACAATGTACAGTAAATAGTTTGGAGAAACTTGTTCTAGGAGACAAGAAACAACAATATTTTTGGCCGGCTGGTGGATAAGTCTCAACTTATCTTATTCAAACTATAGATGCTTCCAGTTTGTACACAGAGTATCTCTCGAAAGGTATAACAGTCAAAGATCATAGATTAAACATGAAATTCTAAACAAAAATGTTCAGTAAAACTTTTTTACATCGACTTAAGTTTTCGAAATTTTATAGATTTTTCGATCAGTTTTAAAATAATGTCAATAACTAGTAAACTATCAATCAAAATCCAACTCCAAGGATGTGGTTGGAAGAAGGAAGAAATTTCCAATTATATTCCAATTATTTTGTTCCTTTGTTTGACGTTTTTGGGATTTTTTATGAGCGCTCAAAGTTGAAAAATTCAATTCAATTCAGTTTTTTTCCAAAAAACCTAATATACGAATAAGAAATACAATATACAACATATTTTGGAATCCCACTTCTAGACTATCCATCTGTGTGTAAGGAGGGGGGGGAGTTCCACTTTATAAATAATAAGCTTAATCTGCTCATAGAAGTAATTAATAGAGAATACACTTATATTATGGATGTATTATTAATATTCTGATTATAAAATAGATAATATATTGTGCTGATGTATATTTAAGAATGAGTATGTAGGAATAAGTATACTTAATACATTAATTGATTAAAAGAATAAATAAAGAAGAAAAAACAATATTTTATTGAAGACCGCAGTGGCAGGGATTCCAGAAATTCTCAGAAGAGAGAATGAAAAAAGCCTAAACCAGAAAGGCAAAACAGTCAAATCGGTTATATCAATGATAAAATAAATACCAATCAATTGTCTGGAAACCTTGAAGACGTGTTGGTCACCAAGCATAACGAGATTGGAGTAGTTCTTCTGAAGCTTCCCAACCAATCTGTTTATTCATTCAAAGCCACATTTCAAAGTTCAGTCTGAACGCTCGTAGAATTTTCAAAAACTTTAAACTAATGAACAAATTATATGAATCTTGAGGGGAATTCCCTCCTCTTGCCAATAATATTCTTAAGCTGCGTACACATATTCGCGCTTCCAACCCGCACCGAGCACGCTCCTCCCTCGTATCGCCCTCGCACCACCATCGAACCACAGTCGCTCCGCCCACGCACCCATCATGAACGTTACGGAAGATGTTAGATCTTCTCGCGTTCCCCGGTCGAACCACTCTTGCTCCCCGGTCGATCATCAATCACTCTGCTGGAGTGACGTTCGGTTGCGGAGCAGAGCGAAAGTCTGTACGCACCTTATGAATTAGATTATGTCTGATTAGTTCTCTTGTCATGGAAACAATTTTTAAGAAATATCGAAAATTAAGGTCGATGAAAGAGAATTTTACTAGTCATTTTTGTTGCAAATTTCATTTAGAGTCTATAGCTGCGTACACATATACGCGCTTCCAACCCGCACCGAGCACGCTCCGCCCTCGTACCGCCCTCGTACCGCCCTCGTTCCTCCATCGAACCACAGTCGTTCCGCCCACGCACCCATTATGAACGATACGGAAGATGTTAGATCTTCTCGCGTTCCCCGGTCGAACCACTGTTGCTCCCCGGTCGATCATCAATCGCTCTGCTGGAGTGACGTTCGGTTGCGGACCAGAGCGAAAGTCTGTACGCACCTTAAGGACGACAGCTGTCACACCTTTCGTGGGACACCTGTACATAGACTGTTAGCGATACAAAGGAGTCATCTAAGCATGAATTTTGGTGAAATGGTAATAATTTTGGTTAGTAAAGGTTGTAATCATTTCGGTTGACTAGATTTTATTTATTTATTTAATCACTCAGAATTACACAACTTACAGAAAAGTACCACAGGTTAAAACGCCCAAAACGGTTCCAATATTCTAATTTATACAACAGTCCAAATGTAGCTAGGTTATTTATCACTTCAAAATTATTCAATTACACACTCAATTTACAATTCAAAACACACAGAAATCATTTTTAAATTGAGAAAATTCTTCTCTATTGAATTAAATTAATTACTAATAGTTGGAAAATTCCAAACTTTGAAAAAATATGGTTGGTAAACGGTGATTCAATTACCGCCCTCTGTATCATAATCTGAAATTATTGGAAATCTGAATTAATTATCATTCATTTATCTCTGCTGAGACCTTATAAGCATCCTTTTCATTACTCAAACTCTTGTTAATTCAAAGTTTCCTATCAACTTACAAAGTTTCTGAGCAACTCTGTTGTAACTAGAATGCAAGAAGGTCACAACATACATAATCAGAACATGCAAAAGCTCTCATAAGTTTCGCTTTTATGCGGTTGTCCGCGTCGTTGACTCTCTCACTTTATGAGGGCTTAATTCATCATTTAGTATGTTTTGATGTGATAGTCCTGCCACTGTTTCTATTATAGCCTCGTAATTATGAGATAAAGTGTATCTAGTTGGGGCAATACCTTGTTTCATAGCTTTGATACGAGTGTCATGAAAATGAAACGATGTTTCTAGTATTTTATAACAAGCAAGGCTACTTATTACTAAGAAACTTATTAAAACTCATTGACCGAGCGAAGTGAGGCCTATGATACAAGTCGACGGTTTGACATTTCTCTTAGGGCCGTTTGCACATTCAAAACTTAAACTCGATTTAATCAGCTGGTGGCTTAAACTCAAAATAAAACACATTATAACAAACTAGACTTGATACGGATTTAATCCAGTTTAAAATGAAATTTAGTTTAAACTGTCACTGTGCAAACGGCCCTCAATGTTTAAATGTTTGAATGTTTAAATGTTAAAATGTTTATATGTTGCGCATTTACGGCGAAACGCGGTAATAGATTTTCATGAAATTTGACAGGTATGTTCTTTTTTTAATTGCGTGTCGACGTATATACAAGGTTTTTGGAAATTTTGCATTTCAAGAATAATATAAAAGGAAAAAGGAGCCTCCTTCATACACCAATATTAGATAAAAATCAGACTATAGAATTATTCATCATAAATCAGCTGACAAGTGATTACACAGATGTGTGGAGAAGCCATATTGCTGTATTTCCATAAGGTATATAGTACAAATCAGGTTTTTGTGGATGAGAATACTGCGTGAGAACTACTGTTCACAGAACTACTACTTATTTTCTGATAGTTATTGACCCGTGTTGCTATAAGTTTACTACTAGCATATCCAATAATATAGTTTCTGAGCTCAATTGATCAATATCCTGGTTCCAGTTCTAAGTTGAGCTGACTGAATTTTTCCAGTTTCTATGATAAAATTTGAAAAGAGCGTTGATTTGCCTATCTACTATCAAATACCTGTATATCACATTTTTAAACAGAGATACTGTTGAGAAAATAAGCAAGTTCATTGATGATTGGTATACGAGGTAGATAATTATGAAATACTATAGTGAGGTCCACGTTATAATGGCAGTGGATAAAGATAGAAGAATAGCGATACCGATTCTCTGCATTAATTAATTATATTTCTACACTGTCAAAAACATGGTATATGCCACACATTGGCATCGTTGTGGACATAGAAAAGGATAGTACCACCGGCTTTGTCGAATGATAAACTAGGATAGCAGAACCAAAGTTGATCAAATACAGTCATTATAAAGTGGACCGCACTATAGTGAGCAAGCATACGGGCTGGAGATCTCACTCAAAATGCCGCTATTATAGCATCTAAAATGAAAGCAGTGAAAAGTCAAAAGAAATGCAGTAGTTCAATAAATTTGAATTGTTTTATTAATTACAATTCATTCTCTTCTTCTTCCTTAATTCTTGTTTTCTTCTCCTTCTTCTCAGTTCTCATGATTCCTACCCATCCTCTTCACTGTCTCTTTATTGTTGTTTTCCTTTCCTTACAACTCTCATTATTCATCTTATTTTTGCACATCTTGTTCTCTTCTTTCACTCGTCAGATTCTTCGTATATTTCTGTTTCCTATTGTATTTGTATTTCTTCCCTCTTCTTTTTCTTTTGTCTAATTTTTTCATCTTCTCCTTCTTCTTCTTCTTCTTCTTCTTCTTCTTCTTCTTCTTCTTCTTCTTCTTCTTCTTCTTTTCTTCTTCTTCTTCTTCTTCTCTTCTTCTTCTTCTTCTTCCTCTTCTTCTTCTACTTGTTCTGCCCACTCACCACAGGGCGTTTAGCAGCAAGCAGTTTGAAAAATGAATGCCATCAATATAGCCTCAGTGGCCAGCGTAGCCCTTAGCCTTGCTACCTATTAAGGTACACATACAGTGCTTGAGCCAAGCCCTTTGTTACTACCCCACCATGCACCATCATCCGCCCTATTTGTAATTCTACCCTTGTACGGTTACACCTACCTTTTCTCACTCGTCTTTCTCTGCTATTTATCTTCTTTCTTTTCCTCTCTTCATCTTGCTTCTTTACCTGTTTCCCCTATTCTTGTATTCTCCTACTATCCAATCCTTGGTAGAGAGTTAGTGGGAAGGATATTTTTAATATTCTTTCCGAAGAATGGACATTGATATGTCCAATTTATGTAGATGCATAACAATATAATTATTGTCAGAGTCCAGCCCATGGGGAGGAAATGTGTCATAATCTTACTCCAAGAGGGGGGGGACACGGAAATATATAATTTGAATTATATGACAATGAACTAGGATTATAATCGTTTAACCATGAGTACGATTTCTTCGTATAGTAGGTCTTACCTTGTGTTGGCGAATATTGCAGCCTATTTTGCTCCGTGGAGAGGGGTGGATGTACAGTAAAAAGGGAATTAATAGTTAAAATGGTTGGATTAAATAAAATAATTGAACAATTACAGTATTTGAGGTTATGATTTAACGATAGGTAGTTGCAGGTTAGGTTGACCAGCCTTTGTTCAACCGGATTGTCGGTATCATTTAATTCAGAGTATCTAAGTAGAATGACTGGTGTATGGATGGAACAGATTGAAAAAGTTAATTTGCTCAATAGAGGGTTTGGCGGTCTACAAAGGTAGCCGAAGTAAGGGATCTGAATTTCTAACTTAACGCTGTAGGTGGTTATATTATAGTGAGATGGAATTAAATCCAATTTAATAATAATATGCAGTTCAACATGAATCTGCTGAGTGTAAATTATGCTGTCACTAGGATCAGACAGAGACAGTAATTTTGGAGTGAACTTTTTCTCCAAATGATGACTAATATATCCAGAATCCAATAATTTATTGTGCCGTAATTGGGAAAGATATTAGACCGCATGAAACAACAGACAGAATGGCAAATCCATGCGAACCAGGTCTCTGATAAGTACTATAGGTTGTGTGAAGGCAAAATTCTGAACCAAAATAATAAATATTTCGAGTACCGAGTTTAATTCTAATGTTGTCTATATGATCTATTACCTCTCCCTGCGACGTTGATCGGCTGATAATGCAGGATTCACTTCACCTCGGTGTGGTAGGCTAGTGGAAGTCGATTTATATTTTGATTCTGCGGGATATTCCCAATAAAAAGGTTTATTACTTGATGAGAAAATCGACCACCATTTACCACCAGAAGAAATAATAGTCTAATAATAGATACTACACTCGATAATGTCTGACTATTGCAAAACAGGATGTGTCCTGCACGATCAATATGTGTCAGTCGAGAAAGAACGAATTTGGAGGTAAAATGAAGTAAACCCAGTTTAACGAACCGGTAATACGGATATATTCTGAGAGATAAACTGTTACAGCAAATATTGAATAAATTATGAACAGATTATACAAATTATGACTTTCAATAGATACAGAATGAATATTGGTTGATAGCAGATTTGAATCTTTAAATTATAAATATTATGTTAAAAGTTCGGTACTCTTTGATTGAACAAAATAGAATGGATAATAGCCCTTGGAAAGGGTCATAAACTGCACTAGTTAAATGGGCAAAAATAAGTTAATACAAAACTATGATTCAGAAAATAGAACAAATTAATAATTAAAATTATTCTCAGGGTGTGGTTTCTCCTAAGGAAAATAGACCTTTTGGCTAAGTACAGCTTGGATATTTAAATTTATTTAATATTATAAAAATCAATTATGATAACTTTCGTACCCTTAAAACTATAGTCATGACTTTTCTTAAATGGACGAATTTGTACGCTGTGCAATTTTCGTAGATTTATGGGGATCCCCTATATATATTCGAATAACTTACGTAGACTTTTGTTTCCGTTTTTTGGTTTTCGAAATATATTCGGCCGTAGAATATATCGTTCCAGCTGGATCCTTCCGCGTGGCGAAAAATGTCGAACAGACTTCACTAATATAATTTCGGGGTTTATTTAAATGAAATTGAAGATCTTAGTATCACAATTATTATAGGAACTTTTGAATAACTTTTTTTAAAGCAGAAAGACAAAGATTGAATTACATTAAACAGAAATTAAAGCTTTTGAACAATTAAGTACATGGACTAGGTCTGCATCCTACCGATGATCCTTGCAAAATGGCCTCGAGTCTTCCTCTTCTAATTTTCACTTGAGTTTCTTCTTCAAATTTTATCTCGTCAAATTTACATATTAATTCGGGATTGGTCAGATTCTGTGACGTAACCAATACGCTGAATGGGTGGTGTCAATGTGTCCAACTTTAAAGCTTTTAAATAGGGCGAAATTCCTGATTTTAAGTTGTTCCAAATTATCATTTAGTTTATATAATTATAATAATACACAAATAAATAATAGAATTCGTCTATGATGATATGCATTTATAATTAGCTTCGACGGATAGCTAATGATTATAGAACATAGACATGCTTTTATAACATAGAGTAGACATAACATAAGAATATATAATGCTTATAATAATAATGAACATTATAATAAATAAATATTTCTTCCTTTTTTTGTTTATATGGTTTTTTATATGCTAGAATATCGACCCTCAATCATCATATACCGGCTAAGCTAATCTGTCTTCATATTTCTAACAAGTATATTTTTATGATAGTTCATTAAATAAATATTCAGGCCTATTCGGCATAGTAATAAAAATATAAAAATGAAAAAGTTAATATTATATAATTTTTATGATCGATCATTAGTCGAACTGCCTTCTCAATTTGCTACTTGTTAACAAGTTAGCTTTGGTCTGTTTTGGGGTTATGTTTTTGTTTCAAAACTAACCTTCAAATATAATTTTACTGATCCAATCCATAAACATACAAACGTATATGGTTTTTTCTGTGACAAAATTTTGCAAGGCATATAATTACTGATTTATTTATTTCATACTTTGTAGGTTAGATAACAGTCGTCTATCTACTTCATATAAGATTGTAATGTTTTTCGGTGATAGAATTTATTTCGTTCTCATAACGGCCTATGAATAGATCTATTATGTAGTTTAAGGGCTGTACAATCTTTGGTACATCACATTATCCATAGTTATTATATTACATATTGCTTTTTCATATCATATACAGTTCAATAATTATTTTCTTAGTCTATATTATGTAAATTCATCTATAATTTTGCTGTATTGTAAGCTATTGTATATAAGTGTATAAGCCAGTATATATTGTAATATACATAAATAAAGTACTCAATCAATCAATCCTCTGTTTTTCCTTTCATCCACTTCTCCTACCCACCTGTTCAATTATCCTCTTTTTCTTCCACTCTTCCATTCGCCTATTATGTACATTCTCCTAATCTCATACTCTCATATTTTTCTGTTCCTTTATTAATTCTTCAATGTTGTTTTCCATCACAAACTGCTTACTCATTATTTGTTATGAAATAGAACGTTATAATGGAAATAAAGAAAGGTAGGAAAACAACATTGCCGATCCTCTGTCTTGTCAATGCCTTCTATGGACGATGTATCAGCATACAGGATTATTGATGTAATATTAACTCTTCATCCTCGTTTAATATAATCAATTATATTTTGTCCGTCTCATTATTGCTAAAAAAATAGACTACGTCTTAACCGGCTGAAAAAATGTATACTGGTGATATTTCTTGAAGTTTTTGATTTGAATACTATCAAGTTATCAAAATGAAAAACATTTCTTAAGAAATGTTCTTCTCTTTTAATTATTTAAAATTATTACTTTTTGAGAAATGAGCGCTGAAAGTTGGAATTTCCAATCATTAAAAAGAGATTCGTTGGGATGAACATTTGTGACAAGTCAAGGACACATTCATCATCGTATTGTTGAAGAAATAGGGTATTTTTCTCGGAAAATATCAAATTTTGAGGGAATGATTCCATTTTTAGAATATGACTCAATATAACTTAATTTGTGTTATCTTTAGAAAATGTTATTACTTTCCTACAAATTTATATTTAGAAGAATAATTTTCTAATCAGCAATACCGTGAAGAATCTATTCTCAGAATTCAGTGAAACAATCTCTTGCCAAATTTGAAACGATCTGTTTCGGAAATTTAAGCTTTGGGCTCTATATCTCAAAAAGTGATAATCAGAAAACAATACTTTTTTCATTTCGATAACTTGGTAATATCTAGATCAAAATTCTCGAAAGAATGTCGCAATCATAAATTTTTCCAGCCTATTGCACAAGCCTAGAGCTCATGTGAGCATCACTCTCAGCAAAAAAAACGCATCCTGCTGTCCACGAAAACTGAAAAATATATATATATATATATATAAATATGTGTCTGAAATATAGTGTGATGATTCATTCTTGAACAAGCTTCACCACTTTTCATCTGAGTTGTTGGCATTTTTAACCCGTATGTTAAATTTTATCACTGTAGTAGAACAGACAATGAATCCACTAAAATAATATGCATTCATACATTTCTCTCTTTGTTTCCACTATCTCATCCCTATTTTTGCTTATGCTACTTTCCAGATTTCATGGCAGCAATTAATTCTGCTCTCCCATTAAACTCGTTATAATTTTTCATTTCATACATCATGACATGAATTTTGCTACTTTCTCACAGAAAGACATGGATTTCTCTTTTCCCTCAGCTTTTTACATTTTATATTCGTAGCTCCCTCACTCTCTATACCTCGATCTCTTCTCTTTCTCAATCTACTCTCTTCCTCATCTTTTCTCCTCCTTATCTTTTCTCTCTTCATATATTTTTATCTATCTCCTCTCAACATCCTCCCATTTTCACCTATATCTCTCTGTTTTCTTTATCACCACTTTTCCTCCTCCTCCTCTTCTTCAATAGCTCACTCTCTCTCTCTTGCTCTCTCTCTCTCTCTCTCTCTCTCTCTCTCTCTCGCTTTCTCTTTTACTCTCTTATTCAACAACACGATAAAAACAATACAGAGCACATTTTTATTGAACTTGTCTCCTAATATATTTATGTAAGAGGGCTACTTTATACTACTGTATAAACCTTGAATAGTATCTTACGTCACATGGACGGGAAGGGGCCTTTTGCAGTCAAGAATGATGAATTTCATTCGAGCACTGCAAAAGACATTCACGTCAAAGTAACGTACACTATTTTTTGTCATAATAATCTAAAGAAGAAGAATTGATAAATAGAAAACATTACCCACTTGTGCCGAAGTATGCATTCTATAAACATAACCTGGATTACAAATTCCGAATCATAAATTTTGTTGAAGTTCCACCTGGAGCGCTGAAGGTGGTTTTATTTGTAGCAGTTTTGCTGTTCCTATTTCGGCACTATGAAACATATTCGACAGAAAAGAAAACATATGGTTTCATTACAGTAAAGTATGCTGTAATGAAACCGATCTCCTGGTGACAAATGATTTTGTCGGAGAAGGCTTAGTTGTTGAAATTGTGCTAAGCCCCTGAGGTCTGCGGATTTTTTATCTGATATTTATACAGATAATATGATACCAAATTCATCTCACCATAGTCAGATTCACTTCCAACTGTCACCATTGTTTTAATGGGAAGCATTGATCTTATTCATGAAGGATGCTGAAATTAGATCTCACTACAGATACTATGAACATCTCATCTCGTATATATAGGTTAATTATGTATTATTACATTATGTATTATTATGTATTATCTTGGACATAAACAATACATATGACACATATTCCGTACAGAATAATACATGCACATCTCGTGGTCACTCATATAGGGATATACTTGAATGCTGTCTGATAAATTCAGTAAATTCATCACACTACGAACAGTGAACTTTCTATTCCATGTTTGATAATATATACGTATATATTTTGAGTTGTATGTATGTGATGCGATCTCCCTTCCGGGCATTAAACTCTGTCAAAACTTATAAAGCATGCTTTGTATTTGACAACGGAATAGCAATGTTTGATTTTTCTGAATTTGCTCATCCTCAGTGAAAACATGATCGTGTGCTGGTAGAATGAATGTGCATTAACAATACAAAATGTTGTTCTTGTGCTAAGCATTGTCGGGTTTAGTTATTGTTTTGGAAACTACCAATTCGATTTCGTGAATTTGAAATGTGGCTGATGGAGAAATCCATAATGGAATGTTGAGAAGTACCAAAACGAAGCTGAAACTGATATTCTGTTCGTATTTTGTTATCTATCCAATATTTTCAACTCAAAATCAAGTAGAGTTGGAGTCAACTTTCAATTTCAATTTATCGATAATTATTATTATATGAAAATCCAAATTGAATGCTGTAAATCACCCCGAAGGCTTCTTCTATTAATTATTCATTTATTAGCATTTGGATAAATGCAATATTTCAGTAACTTCCATCAATTTATTTGTTTCAAAATACAATTCCAATAGAAACAGTTCATGTATTTATTTTAATCCCTCTAGCTATAATCTATTTGAGAAAATTGGAGATGAATTTAGTTAAGAAGAAAATGATCAGAGATGAAATCAATAATAATTAATGATAAGATAAAGCCTCGACTTATTTTCAGGAGTATTTGATTCTATTTTTTTTTATTCACTTAGTAATATCATTTAGTAATTCACTTAGTAATAATATTGTTTTGTGATATTGAAATAAGGCTTTCAGAAATTCATCATGAGTTGTTGCAAGGTACCAAAATAGAATGTCTATGAAAAAGCTGGAACTGATATTCTGTTCTTATTTTGTTACCCTTCCAATATTTCAACATAGAATCAAGTGCGGATGAAGTCGATATTGAAGATTAATTTAGTTGAAGATGGGATTGTTTAGGTATAAAATCAAATCATAATTAAATAAAATTACTTATATCATTGGTTTATTCCCTGGAGCATTTTTCCTTCTTTTAGTTAATCACTTAGTTATATCACTTATAAATAAGTGATTCACTTAATTTACTCAGTAATAATATTGTTATTGTATGTTAGTTTAACCTAAGAGAATTTTCATGGATTATCACTACGCCCTAATATTATAATTAATATCAGTTAAATTCATTTCTGTAATTATCTGGAAGTGAAGCAGTTAGAATAAATTAGTATAGGCATAAGTTAGTTTCAACAATTTCTTCAAGTTTTTATTTCGGCAATCAATTTCAATCTGAATTTGTGGTGCCACAAACGAACTGCCAAAAATGGATCATCATCGAATGATCAAGCCTACCTTGAACTTTGCACCCTTGACGCGATCATGAAACCTCACAAAAAACACTCACTAACAATCAATGTACTGTTTTAAGTACAATCAAACTTCAGTCAACCAATCGGATGTTTCAAAAATAAAGGCTTCACATGATATAGACGGAACGGAACGGAAATAACTGTCTCGCTCGATCGACGTAGGAAAGAAGGCCAAAGATAGAAAACAACACAGAAAGAAGAAGAAGTTGGAGAAGAAGGAGAAGAAGGAGGAGAAGAAGAAGAAGAAGAAGAAGAAGAAGAAGAAGGAGAAGAAGAAGAAGAAGAAGGAGGAGAAGACATTGATGGAAAGAGGAAAAGAGGAAATCAGAAACATTGGCCGAATTAAAACTCATTGCCTGGTGTATTTTTAGTCTTAGATAACTGACAAGTGCATGTTACGATGAAATACAGATATATAAGAACCCTCGATTAGATGATACTTGGAAAAAGTTCATTTTTGCTGGATCAAAACAAAAATTCTTGACCCGAATTTGAATATGGGAGTGACGATACAATCGTACAAAAGAGACCACATTCAGGCTATACATTGTAGTACCTTAAAAAAAATGTGGGAGAATGTTTGAAGGCGGAACAGGTATTAATGCCTACCCCTGTAAGAAGACGACGACGACAACATTGTAGTAGCTTGAAATTCGGTACTTAAAATCAATTCGAAGTGAACTGGAATCAATAATATAATAAACTATCCTTAGATAGTGAATACTTTGGTCTTCACTATCATTAGTTAATACTAAAAATTAATAAACTTAGTTAATACCATACTTTGGTAACAATCTATCATTAGTTATTCATACTATGGTATAGTATGATTCAGTTCTCCAATGATAAGAGTTTTTTAAAATCAGTGGTTATAACAATATTTATGTCTAGAAAAATGATAAAGTGTTTTATAGCGCTACTTGAATTTTCAATTTTAGAGAATCATCAGTATCCTTATCATATTCTTATATAAAATACGACTAGTCTCGTGTCTTATCCCATTCTCAAGTGTCTTGTTTATCTAGATTTAATTTAGTTTCACAGATTTTTATTAGTTTTTGAGGTCGCTTCCTCCAAAAAAATTAATCTCATATTCTTCTTCGCTAAGTGCCTATCCGTTCCGGATGTTGGCTATCAGCATGGCTATCTTGATTTTGTTGGTTGAGATTCGGAAGAGTTCTACTGATGTTTTACCGAAACACTTCCTCAGATTTGCCAACCAAGATATTCTTCTTCGACCCGGTTTTCTCTTGCTGTTTATCTTGCCTTGAAGGATCTCTCGGAGTAGCCCGTACCTTTCTGTGTTCCTCATTATATGCCCGAGGTATTGGAGTTTCCGGCATTTTATGGTGTTTACCAACTCTGCTCCCTTTCTCATGCGTTGTAGTAATTCTGCGTTTGTGACTTTTTGTGTCCAAGATATCCTTAAAATTCTTCTGTAATTCTCATATTCTGGTATCAACCAATAGCCGACTCAATTGGAACAACTTTCAATAAATGAAACCACTCATCGATTAAATGAATTTAATATTCAAACCAACTTTTGAGAAAGCCACCCTAGAATTAATAAGATGACATTCCTTAAAATGTATTTATATTTTTTCATTGTTTTCTTCTACTTGTGATATAATTTGCCTGCTCAGATTTTTATGCCGTGAAGGTTATTCTTGTATATTATTTACTATACATTCAGGTTTAGTATTCAAGTATCAAGTGTTTTTTGTCTACTTGAGAATGGTACAAATACTTAAAACTTGTCCTGTTTTATATAGAGATATAATGAGGGTACTAGTGATTTCTTCAACTTGAAAGATAATAGTTATGAAATCTCACAATAAATTAACATGAATATCTACTGCAGTATTACCTCCTTGTCCTCTACCAGAACAGAATGAAATTGAGAATTAATAAAGTTGCAGAAAACTTTGGAGAGTTCTTCAATAAATTATTGTCAATTCATCAATTTTTTCACATTAGTCACATATATTACATCATTTTCTTCAAGCTATCTAGTATGGGAGCCACAAAATGATGTTTGTTTGAGTAATGACTGTTTGAAACATAAGTTTTTCTAGTACAGTGCATACAAGTGGAAGAGGTAAATAATGTATTTTAGCATTATAAACCTGGCAAATAAGAACTTCACTCTGCACATATACGGCTTCAAGCCATCGCGAGGCAAGCAAGCTTTGTCAAGTCATTAGGCTTATCTATTTGCCTTGTTCTCTCACATTTTCTTTCAATCTCTCTCTCTTACACACACAGACTCTTACTTCTTTCTCTCTCTAAGAAAAACTCCTGATACTTCATTCTTTTCAATATTCTTCTCTTCTTTTACTTTTTCTCCTTCTCGTTCTTGTTCTCGTTCTTCTCTTTTTATTCTTCTCCTCCTTCATTGTCTTTTTCTCTTCTTCTTCTTCTTTTTCTTTTTCTTCTTCTTCTTCTTCTTCTTCTTCTTATTCTTCTTCTTCTTCTCCTTCATCATTTTCCTATTCCCATCCAATACGTCGTTTTCTTCCTCCTCCCCCTTTTTTTCATATTCTCTCTTTTGGTAGAGAGTTAGTGGGGAGGATATTTTTAATATTCTTCCCAAAGAATGGACATTGATATGTCCAAAGCTCCGCCAATTTATGTAGATGCATAACAATATGATTATTATCAATAGTTATTATATTACAAATTGCTTTTTCATAGCATATACAGTTCAATAGTTATTTTCTTAGTCTATATTATGTAAATTCATCTATAATTTTGCTGTATTGTAAGCTATTGTATATAAGTGTATAAGCCAGTATATATTGTAATCTACATAAATAAAGTACTCAATCAATCAATTTCCTTCTTAATCTCCTCATTTCCTCAATATCTTCTCTGTTTCAAACTTCTTTCTCTCTTTTCCATCACTATTTTCACTTATAACACTCTTCAATTTTGACCTCTTACTTGTATCTCCTTCCGACTTCCTCTCACTCTCTTTTTCTCCTATCTCTCCATTCTTTTTATCACCTCTTTCCCACCTCCCTCTTTCTCTATCTCTCTATCACTCTATCTCTCTTCTATTATATGTGATTGTGTTTTGATTAAGAATTTTACTCATTTCTATTATTAATCTTATGTAATCTTATTACATGATATGTAATCAATTATTTTTGTAACCTATTTATGTAATTTTTTTTCTTGTGAAGGGTTGTGTGGTAGAGAGGACCAGGAGTCCTAACTCCGCCCTAATAAAGGCAATTAATCAATCAATCAATCAATCTCTCTCTCTCTCTGTCACTCTCCCTCTCAGTCCCTCTTCCTCACTCTCTCTTTCTCTCTCCCTCTCACTCCCTCTCTCTCACTCACTCTCTCCTCTCCCTCTTTTTCTCTCTCTCTCTAATCGTTCTGTTCCAATATCGCCCAAGAGTAGTCTGCTTCTCTTGAGTAGTAATCTACTTCTCTGAGAAGACGTGAATGTTATGTTAGCTTTCTTTGCCGCCAAAAGCGATCCCTCTAATGGCGGCTCTATGAATATTTCACCACACTCGAAGCCTAAGCTCTTTGTAACTTATGAGTGCATATTGCATGAGCACACTGTACATACACGCTCAATATCGCTAATGTGCCCCGATCAGTATGTAAATTACATGTATGTATTTATGTAGAATATATGTATCTGAGGGAATTGTGGCTCCTAATGTACATTATCATGTTTGTACTGTACTTGCTACTATTGGTATGGCTCAGTACTAATAGCATAAGTTATATATTCATTTGACGTTGAAGTGGGACTTTGAAAAGTGGATTTTAATCCTTGACGATTATTATTTTTTGAAAGTGGAATGAGGCTACGAGTTCAGGTCAAAACCTTGAGGATGTTATACTGTACTAATTTTGTTTGTTCAGAAAAAAAATTGTTACTTATTCCTTACAATATTCCTTAGATATTATAAGACATATGCCAAGTTTCTTGGATATTACAAGGCATATTCCTTGTTTCTTGGATATTACAAGGCATATTCCTAGTTTCTAGGACACCTATTTAATATGATAAACTTTTAAATTTAAAGATTCATGATCCATTAGATTTTATAGATTTGTGTCCTAGAGATCGGTCCAGGAACTGCCAGGGATCGGTCCAGGAACTTCCAGGGATCGGTCCAGGAACTGCACCTGTTCGAGACTACTGAACCTGATGATGTGAGTTTGAGTTTCTTTTTGTCAAAATTACTAATTTGCTCTATTGCAATCATTTATTTGTCTTGTAATTATTGTGATTCCTGGTTTCAGTTCAACTTCTGGAAAGTTGTGAAAATAATTCTTTTGGCATGATTCTAAGAATTATTTGAAGTTTTTGTTTTGTTATCTCATGAGAGAATTGTTATGAAAATGTGATTATAGTACGAGTTCTTGAAGTAACTGGAACTCATTCAGATAATTTAAAAGTATGGATCAATCAATATTCAAGCCTATAATAGCAATATTGCTTCTTCACATTTAATGATATTCAATAATGTATAATTACAGTTTTATTATTATATAATTATTATTGGTTTGATATTATTTTTTGTTGCATTATTATATAGAACAAACTTAGTAGCAAAGGAGCATTATTATCATATAATAGTTTTATCTCCACATTTGATTATTTATAAATAGTATGATATTACTATTTTTTCTGGTATTATGTATCGTAGCTGTTTCGAATACAATGTACTGTAATACTATTCAAATATTCTCTCAGGCATGTTAATCAAGGAATCCTATGAATAGTATCTGTGAGAAAGCAAATTAGAATGATGTCTTCCCTAAAATGGAATCCAGATAACAGTTAGAGACAATCAGATCCCGTTCAGGGAAGCGTTGGCAATGTAAATTACACAGTGACTGTTTCCCAACACAGATTTCATCAACGTCATTGAAATTGGATTAAGATAAATGACGTGAAATTGGGAGTTGGGATGCAAAACTACATATTTCTCAATTATAAATTGGAGTTGCAACTGCGTTGTGAGTCTAGTTGTTGTAATTTGAAAATCGTTGCTTTTGCCAATCTTTGATAATCAAGTTCAAATAGGTTATATTACTCAAAAATTTGATTAAAGTATCATAAAATAGACAATAAATATTTGTATTACTTATAGGGATCTGTATGATATGTACGGCCACACCAATGCACTGGCTATTATCAGAGTAGGGAGACTCAGGTGGGCAGGCCATGTTGAAAGAGCTGATGACTCATATCCGCCTGAAACAATCATGAATTACAACATGGAAGGAAGAAGACGCCCTGGTCGACCAAGACTGAGATGGATGGACTCAGTCACTGAAGATGCAAGAAGGCTTGGTGTAAGAAATTGGAGACGAGCTGCCATGGACAGAGTAGAATGGAGGCGATTGCTGGAGGAGGCCAAGATCCGTTTTGGATTGTAGAGCCGTGGATGATGTTGATTACTTATAGAATTGTTTCAAATGTTGAGATCATTGAAACGGTTTGAGATATCGATGTGCGGGTTTCGCCATTAATTTTCCTTTGAAATTCTGTATCGAAATCATGTATCACATAACATCCATTTGAAGGAATGAATTCGGATTCAAAATAAAGCTGGATTCGAAATGAAGTTGGATCCATTATGACGTATCTAAGATGGCGACAGAATGTTTTTTTTCAACTGTGATGGGATTCCCATGGAACCTACTACTGTAATATCATACTTGTAAAAGATATATTTATAACTGTTTCCATAATAATTCTCACCAACTCTGTATAATTACAAGTTGCAGAGATCAATACAACATTTTATGAACGAGTTCTTCAACCCAGTTTCTAGTTTTAATTTTTTTAACTGATGTTCAAAATCATTCTATTCTTCATCTTTTTGGCTTAAGAGGTTCTTATAATTCAAAAGTTTGATTATGTATTTGATCTGACATCGATTCCATCAGAAATTGAAAAAATGTTATTGTACTGTATTATGATTTGAGATTCTTTGTCATTTTACATGGTTTCACTCCTTCTTTTGAAATAACAATGAAAAATTGACTAATTTCGATAATTATACTGAAACACTACAGAATAAAAGATGAAACATGATGCAGCAGAACAAAATGAAATAGAGATCTGAAGAGAAAGTTTAAACGGAGCCATATGATTGGCTGTTGGCTGACCAATCAATGTGAACGTCTGTCATTGGCCAATTGTTGGCTAGGACATGAGAGTTTTGGTATAGCTGCCTCAATTTCTGTCCATGATGAAAACCACTAATGGAACTTATAATTAAATGAAACTATTAATATTATTGTTACATATATTTCATGTATTTCAGTAAGGCTATTTAAAAATTAAATAGAATAGTGTTTGTAAGAAAACAAAAGAAATGGTAGGTAATTACATGCTATGAAACTCATTTGATAGTACGAGAACTCTTCAATTTTTCCCATTTGAAATTGGACAAAAAGAATTATCCGGAAATTGAATAATTTCTGCGACTGCTCCACACTTGATTGTCTCCAACTTGATTTCTTCAAGAAAATATACAAGAGAAAACCCATATTATAGAGGGAGTCAATGGCAGTATGATAGCTAAAACATAATAATGAAACAAAATTGTTAGAATGTCAGCTGAGCTTTAGTGTTTACCAGTTTCTTGAATGGTTCCAAAATTTCTGAATTAACTCAATACTATTCGTTAAAAGTGGTAATTGAGTGGAATATTTCTAATCAATTCATTAATTCAAGCCATCTAAATTCAAAAGTTATAGTTTTCATGTTTATTTTGGACTTAAATTTTATAAAAACTGTACACGTGAAAGTCTTACCTTATCTTGGACTTTGTCACCTATAAATTTGGAAGAAAAAAAGCACAACGACTACCTTATTATTTTATCTACCAATGTTATTACATTAATGTGATTTGCATTGTGAATAAATTTATTCAACAAAGAACCCTCAATAATGATAATATTGACGATTGATCAAGGTTAATTGACAATCAATCAATTTGCGAAACCAATTATCACAGACAAGTCTATCAATCAATTGTAAGATTGTGTCTGTTTCGGTCAGTGTTCTGATGCTTCCAGCGGATTCTGATGCATGTCATATCACTGTATATAACAGCATATCACATTCAATCAATGTATATCACATCCAAAGTATATGAAGGCCTATACAACTGACCAACTGTCCTTGATTCAAGCAATGAACATTGCAACGGTAGTCCAAATCGAGAGAATCCATAGATCGATTTGTCATAATATGAAATCATGGGATAATATGAAATCATATACAATGAAATCATGAAATAAAGGAGTCAAATCAATGAATAATATAAATGATCGACCAAATAACTTGACAAAAAGTTATCTTTTAATAGCATCGAATAGAAATAAAAATGTTATTGAGTGAATTTCTGAATTATTCCTGTGATAGATTGGAATGATATGAATGATTCGATAGGTATCATTTCGATAGATTTTAAGACCTGTTGATTGTGATAGTATTGTTGAATGGATTATTACATCAAACCCTCCAAACATTTCAAATCTTGAGATCACTCCACAATCTTGAAGTGGTTGGAGATTCAAGTTGAGTGGTTGATTCTCATCCGTTATATTCTCAAATGAGGCACTTCCCCAATTCCTAAACTAATTATAATTCAGGAATTAGTCAAGCATGAGTAGACAAGTGAATAGTTCAATGTGTGAATGAGAAGAATAAAGCTTGAATGAATTCTTAGCTCATTTAGTGGAGTGAAATATAATGTTAAGTAAAACTTGCAAGAGGAGACTTTATAAGTTCTCCTCAAATCCTTCAAGTTTTTGAAGCCATTGATCTTTTATACAAGTTTTTAGACACTCTAAATCTTTGAGCTAAAAATAGAATCAGCTTCAAATGAATATTGTAAAATTAAATTATAATTAGGTTTTCTAATGAATAAGGTTGATAGGTTCAAAACCAATTGACAAAATAAGAACTTAATCAACAAAGTTAATAGATCCAATTTATAAACCATCAAAATCGACCTAGAATTCAATAACTTTTCATAATCATGTTAATTTGAGACAACATGCTGCATAAAACGAACATTTTGCACCGATATAGGCTCGAACTTTGATTACCTTCAAACCAGAGCTGGTCTGATTACCTTTGACCAGGTAAAGGTAACTGTTACCTTTATATTCTAGATAACTCTGCCTGATTGGCTAGTTTCAAAACGGTCCGGCTAAATAGGTACAAAAGATAGAGGTACGAGATAGCTATACCCAAATGGATACAAAATATCTATACCTGAATAGGTACAAAAGATGGGGATCGATTTTCGAAGCACAGTATTTGACATTTTGACATGTACTACAATCTCCCTGGCTCCCTGAAAAGGGTCTAGGCCCTTCTATTGGAGGGACACCAAATAAAGGCCCTATCTCTCCCTCCCGCTACCACCGTTCGAGCCCTTTTATTAGAAACGTGTAGGTAGGCCTGTGGGCTTATTATCACTCGGCGCCATTTTGAATTTTCGTGAAATTCCCTGGCGTAGATTTGAGGGCAAAGGGGGAAGTAGGCTCGAACTATCGGGTACTGAAGGGTGAAGAGTTAAGGAGCGTTATATTGGTGGAAATATTTTAATAACATCAAAAGATTCTGTGGGGTAGCAACTAGCGGGGACAAGATTGATAAGGAAGATTCTGTGTAGTAGCAACTATCGGATACAAGATTGATAAGGTTCAATTTCTTTTCAAGGTTTTATCCCCAGTTGTTGGTCAATATATCAAAATAATTATAAACATTCAATAACATTATTATAGTGGATAGAATATAGAATGTGGACTCCGATATAACTAGGCGTCAAAATCTGCAATGGTAGAAGTCACTCTGATGGATGGAGACGATAATATAGATTAATGATAACCTCTATGCTGATAACCATGTCTCATTTGAACATATGCACAGTCTACATTCAACGCTAAACCACGTTTACTTGTGGATATGGTTGCATTTATCATAATGTGTTTCATAAGGGGTTTGAACGAACAGCTGTTATTTCCACGTTTAAACCAGCATACGGGATGTTGAGGCCATTTCAAATTGTATTCATTCTCTCATTGACTGCCAGATGGCAGGATAGTTTCTATAATTTTATAATAACTATTACTCATCAATTTATCGCTCAGGCATCGGCCGGTTTGCCAGTCAGTGTGAATTTAGCTCTCGTACAGCTATCTACTCGCTCTCGAGGCTTTGAGATTCAGGAAATTCGTCCTGAATCTGCCTAAATATTCGTGTCGTTTAATATTATAGGAAATTCGGTCTATACATTTATTCATGTACATAAATTGCATTTTCGTTTTACGTGAAAAGTTACCCACGTTTCGCATTAATTAGTGGAAAGTGAATGCCAGAACTCAAATTTTAGTTTTGTTTTTATCAATAGTCAAGTCATAGTGCTATATATCCAGACAGTAAACTTGATCTTAGAACGGGAAAACAGCAAGGGACCAACTTTAGGCCTACCAAACACGTTTCGATCGGTCTTAAGGCCCGGACTCTTCATTCCGGGTCTTAAGGCCGATCGAAACGTGTATGGTGTGGCCTCAAGACGAAAAGTGATCTCAAGGCCGGATTTCGGCCGCACTGGAATCAAGTGAGGCCCGGCCTCAAGACAGATTAATTTTAATTTCTCTTGAGACGGATCTGAACGTGAATGGGGAAACCTGGTTTCGTCTTAAGGCCAAAACACCCGCTCTTCCCCCCCTGCCTTATTTTCTACCCTCGGTCAACACGTTTTGCACGTATTATGGATAGCAAAATCATTCTTAAAATCGATTTCTTGGAAAATCAATTCTACCCTTGGTCAACATGTTTTGCACGTGTTTTGAATAGCAAAATTATTCTAAAAATCGATTTCTTGAAAAATCGATTATTGAAAAAAAGAAATCGATTTCACAAAAAATCGATTTTTTGAGAGAGTCGATATTCATTTTTCATTCCCAGTTGTGCCTCAATGTGAGTAGGAGAAAGTTAACAGTCACAATAAAAATAGGTTTTTTCAGGAAACGAATACTGCACTGATCATCCCCTTGTTTCACTTCAGAGTGAGAGGAATAGTTGAGAAATCAACACATCCCCCAAGCAGTAGGGTCAGTGTGTGTGTAGTAGTGTGGTGTTTTTGGAGTGTGGCATCACATTCGGCTGAATAAATTATCTGCTGAGGCTGGTATGATAATATATGATTATAATATTCCTATCATCATAGTTGTAGTTGATCACATGAAATGAGATAAAAATTAGATTTCGTATTTTCCTCTCTGTTCAAATATGGTAATAATGATATGATCAACTAAGATAATAGAAATATTACTGTGTAATACCTGTCTAGTCCTGTCCTAGTAGTGCTAAAAAAGTTTCAGGGTTGAAGGATTGAAGGAAATTCAACTTTTATGATAAAATTGATAACATCGCGAAGATTTGTTTTTCTTTTGGATATAACTTCTCCCAGAATCATGGGGCATTGTAATGTGTAACAATTTTATATCAAATTAACGGAGAGAATGTCTCCTTTCTATTGGTGTCTGGATGATTTTTAACCGACCCATAATAATTTTTTAACTAATGATTATGTTCGTCAACGTCGATACATTTCGAGCAGAAAACATTATATTTTCGTCATGCTCGAAACTTTTTTGTTTTGAAAGATAAGTGGGTGGTGAAAGCAAGAAAGTTTCACAGAATTATTTTCAAATTATTTTCAACTGTCAAAACGGAAGGTCGTATTTTGGTCTCCAAGGAACTTTAAAGTTAGGAGAGCGACTGAATGGTATGTATTGTGTACCAATTGTATGCTAAAGGCTGGTAATTTACAAAATATTTGACTAAATTATTTCAAACGCAAGCAGCTGATTGCCTATGGAAAGGCTGTAATGAAACACTGCTTGGATTATTCGAGGCGAGGTTGTCATTTGCACTATTTATAATCATGTTGCATGCAGTTGCTGAATTTTTTAAGCGTTCTGTATTAATTAATAGAGCTACCGCGTGACTGGATACGCAACGGCCCCAAGGCTGATCGGTACCTGAATGGGGAGACCGCCATTGAGGCCCGGTCTTAAGACCGGGACTAAAGAGTCCGGGCCTTAAGACCGATCGAAACGTGTATGGTAGGCCTTAATATCATAAAGAAACATGAGTTTGGCCTTAATACCATAGAGAAACAAGAATTTATTATGCCCTTTCGGTTTGCATAATTTCACCTATCTTTTCCTCTCATCTATCCTATCCAACTGTCCACCGTTTACCTCAAATATAAGTAGGCAAGTAATTCGATTCGCGACATGTTGGATTTGGGATTTGGTGAGTACCTTTTCTGATTTTCTATATATGTGGTTTCTTTCTGAATGGATATATTATTCAGCACAAAGATTTGATTAGTTTTATACAGTCCACTTCAGAGCATTTGAAACTTGTAGTTTGAAATATTTAAATTTAAAGAACCAGTATCTAAGTAACACGGGCCTTATATTTTTTGTCTAGAACTCTCCTTTTTATCACGTGATCTGTAAAATGGTTCAAAACATGTATGTTGAAAATTTGAATTTGATTAATGAAAACAATCGAAAGTAATCGTCGAACAAACCAACACACCCACTAACTCACAACGAATCAAGACTCTAGGTGTAAGTAAAAACTCATTCAATTTTATTGGTTTAGAACATGGTGGGAGTTCTCCGCTGATTTACAATTCTAAATACAGTATAATTGTAATTTTAATGATAAATATAGTTATAATTGTGGATTAAAGTGAAATTTTAAATATTTTTTGCGATTGTGAGGGAAGATTTTTGTTTGTATTTTGAAATTACTAATTAATCTGATAAATTCAATATAAAATTGTAGTAGATACATTTTTTTGACTCAAAATAGTGTGTGAATTAAGTTATCATTTTTACATAACATCTGGGCTGTGTATTCCAAATTGAGGTTTAGAGAAGTTTTGGGCAAATACCTGTTGTTTTCACCTGGATTGTATTTGTATATGGATAAATAAATGAATGAAATTTTAAATTAATATATCGGATTTTCAATAAATTGCATTTCATCTTCTCATTATTGAATTATGATTTGTATTGTGAACCCAATTCATTATTATGCTAGATTGCCAGTTATGTCATTGAAAATTTACAAAGACAATTTCATTGATAGATAATTCTCATGTTCTATGGCAGTTACTGTGTCTATCCTTTGTATCTTCCTCAGATGATATGGTGCACAGAAAATAGAGGGTAAGGATGTATTTTTATATCCTCTGTAATACCATGTCTCATAACACATAATTTAGGTGTGGATACATTTCATTTCTACAAGCCTCCCAAAGTGTATCTCCAACTTCTAAACATTTTATGACTCAACGTATGGCTTCGAGAGCCTTCTAAAGACATTCCTATTTTCAACTGTTAGCATTCTTTACCAATAACTCCAACCAATCCTACTCCTACCCAACCAATGCTTACATTTGAAATACCTCCTATTCAGAGGAAAGTAGAGAAGGTTTGTGGGAAAAGACGGACTTTTTTGCTCGAGATCCCCTCCCCCCTCTCCCCCCTCGTCCATCCCTCCTCCCCTTCCCCCCGCCTGTAGGGCGGGGGGTGTTCTAAAAATAGATTTCCCCTTCCCCCTGTCCAGTGGAGGTGAGGGGGAGAGAGAGAGAGGGAGATATATCTTTCTCTCTCTTTCTA